>NC_036451.1:20802100-21103975 GCF_002775205.1 Xiphophorus maculatus | reverse complement strand
TTCTCTCTTTATATCACATGTGTACAATTTATGATCTGGTTATTCTCAGGTCATATCGGTAACCAATCTGTCCAGTACTGTGATTATTATTGTTTGTTTTTTTTTCTTCCATAGGACGACATGATGGAGGAAACACCCCTGTCCATGTACAGCTACTGAAGGGGTGTGGAGGCCCAACCAGAGTCTTTTCTACTCTTCAGACCAGGACAGTAATGCTGTGGTTGTTGAACCGGATCCTCTTAATTAGCACCAGACAGAAATTCACATGGATAGCAGTAAGTGTAGGCCTGGATTGCTTTTACTTACCCAGATTATCTGGGCGCTTAGCGGACACGGACCTAATTTAAATGGAAGTTTAACGATAAAGTCAAACAGCCAGGAGGAATCCATCTGGAAAGTGATCTGTGTTTGGTGTGTGATTTTTTTTTTTTATTATTATTTTTTACTGGGGAAAAAAAAGCTTTTGTTCACTTCTGTACATGTAAAGTTTGAGGTTGTAAATATTGTTATGCACTTCAAATGGTCGATAAAAGGTAAAGCAGAAGGAAACTGCTTTCGGTCCCATCAGTCAGTGACGCTCAGACCCAGGCTGAGGTGATCGTGAGGCTTCGTTGGGTTTAAGTCGGTACAGAGAGGAAGAGGAGGGAGGGAAGAAACCTTCTGATTTTTCTGTTAAAAAATCTGCACTTTACTTTTCAGGGGTAAGTGATGAGGAAAAACATAGAGAAATTTGGATTCTGGGGAATTTGGAAAATGGATTTTGTAAATAGATTGTTGACATTGTGCTTTTAAGTGGGTTTTTTTGCTGTTGTTGTTTTTCTTTAAAGTGTTAATAGATTTGTGTCTGTCAGTTGCATAACAGTGAGGAGTTGCAGGCATAGCAGGGATTATTTAGTGTTTGATTTTCATGTTGTTGAAGGTTCTGTTGTCCTGTAGTCCAGAGTGCCTTACACATTTCAGTGAAAAGCCTTCTTTGATTTCTCAATTTATTTGCCGGATGAACAAAATTAATTTCCAGGTATTAGCAATTATCATGTTAATAGTAATTAACATGATAATTTAGCAATTATCATTAACATGATAATTGCTAAAGTAATGAAGCCAAGTAATGAAGCCGCGCTGTTTACTTGCTGCAGGTCTTCAGTCAGCACCAATGGAAAATAAAGGTCGGACGCTTATTGTTAGCATTGCACATACTACTGATGTTGATTGCCAACATATATAGGTCTGCAGTCTCCATTCAAATTCAGCACAAATTTATAATAAGTGGAGCCACTTGGCAACACGGTGTTTTAAGTTCAGAAGTATTTTGTAGATTTTTTCTGTACATAAGCCATGTTTTATGCAAATGTTCAAATGAAAAGGGTGAAAATGTGCGTTGTCTCCAGTTAGCGATGGGCTGGATATCTGTGTGACCTATATCCACACAGATATAAGGTTTCTATTAACTTATGGATCTGAAAGTTTTATAATAAAGTATTAGAGAAAGTGCTGGTAACTTGATACTGCTGCAGTGTCCCATCCCCCTCCCCCGCCTATTGCTTCACAATGCCAGTCGCCTTGCTGAAACAAGACTACGGCACATTCCCCTCGTTTACAAAAAAGAAAAAGAAAAAGTAGTATCTTGTAAACCTTTCTGGTAACCACAAACACAAACGGTCGTAGGTTGAAAGCTAAAGGACAGACACCCATCTGGTCTGTACAGCACCTGGCACTTGGATGATGTTATAAAGTGATTTTGAATTCAGGCGTGACATTTCATGAGACTGTTTTAATTCTAGGTTGTCGTAGAGAAAGTCGTACTGAGCCGTGCCTAGTTCCGATGCAGAATCAAACCCGACGAGTCTGAACTCAGTTTTTGTTGCATTGTATGTTTGCAGGAACCACTGATTCAATTGAAACGCAGCAGAATTGTTGAATGTGCAAGTTACACGTATTTGTTTTAAATTGTACATATTCATAAAGCAATGTTACGTTTTCCTGATGTTAGTTGATTTTTCAGCATCTCAAAGGTAGAAATGGTCTCTGTGTGGCTGAGGCTGCAGGTCTTTAAAGCCCACAGCAAATCATTCATGGATCAGTGTCATCATCACATGTGTTAAGTGAATATTTCTGCCATTTGTAAGTCACAGATTGCTTATTTTTTTTATGATTAAAGATGGGGTTTTTTCTCCCGTGTCAGACGTCTGCCATAGACAACTTCTGACTTCAGCGGCACCAACAGAAACTCTGTGAAAACGTCTGTTCGTACATGCCGGAACACAAAAGTCAATCTCTTGTTTTTCTCGGAAACAGACGTTTGCTGTGGGCGAAAACACAAGACGCGCCCATGCAGAGACTCCCTGCATGCATCAGTGCTGTGTTTCACACAAGGCACACTGAACAATAAAGGGCAGATTAACATAAAATGTCATGAAAATGGGTTTTATTCATTCGCCATCATGGAACTTCAGATAAAATATGACTCCTTTTAATTATGGTTTCAAACAATATTTGCGGCAAAACGAGGGTGGTGTATACCAAAGATTTTCTTCTGGGCCCCCCTATGGATTACAACAAAATCACCCCCAAAAAAGAAAAAAAAAAATCAACTGGGCACACACATCGTTCAACCAGACATAAACCTATACACATATTTTGTTTTCAAACTCCACTGAGGTTTATTTCACACTTCAGGTTGCAACAAAACACACTACAAACCATCTTTACAGTGAAACACTGTTGTGTAACTGTTTGGGTTTTTTTTCCATTCATCCATACCGCTTCCCGCGCCCCCGGGGGGCGTGCCCCACACTTTGGGAACCGCTGGTGAAACGGAAGTACTGGTTTAGATGTTTTAAAATGCCTTAAAACAAAATTATATTTTATTGCAGAATTATAAAATCATTCTGGAAGTTGTAGAAAATCCAGTCCAACAAATTTTAAATTTTAATACTACTTTTTATACAACTTCCTTAATCCTATAGGACAGCGCTTAGTCTAATATCTAATATTTCACAAATAAGGAACATAAAGAGAGATGTATCTTTGACTATTCCTCTCCATAGATCAGTCAGTCTCTTGCTCTATTCAGCGCATGCTTTTTTTTAATAGATACACCTTCTTTGCCTCCTGTGTGTGATGGCATTTCAAATATTAGTTTTCATCCAGGCCAGTGGCTCAACAAAAAAAGATTTCCATCTGGGTTTGTAAAACGCTTGGGGGAACCAATCGCTGCCTCCTACGTGGAGCTCCTCCTCAGAGCTGCAGTTTCCAAGCCGACCACAAGGTGGCCCTTCCCAGAGACACCCCCACTCAGCTCCTCCAGACTAGCCACAAACAATTAGCAAGCAAACACCTCTTGGAAGTGCATATCTGCTGGACTTGTTATATGAACTATTTCTCAGTCTAATGCTTCCATGAACGTCTGTGAATGCTTGAAAGAGGAACATTGTTGTGTTGGCCAGCTTAAAAGCAGAGCTTTGGGAAGACCAGGAGCTTCTTAAAGAGACAACGGTGCTAAATTGAAAAGTCAAATTTCTTATAAGTCGTATTGGTGTAGACGGTGTTTTTATAACAACTGAAAGTGACATAATTACTTTATAGTGCTATAAAATGACACTGTGGCTGGAAACACATAATACTTCCCCTTTAAATAAAGAAAAAGCACTTTTTTAATTTTCAATTGATTGTTGTTGATACTAATATCAGGGCCACTGGTGATTTTGTAAAAAAAAACAAAACAACAAAATGTTTATATTTAAGGCTAGATTGGACAAAACTTTTCAGTGTGAGTTTATGCCAATTGAATAAATCATCTTTAGCAGGAAGTGTGTAAATGCTGTACAAAACGGAAATGAAATGTTCCAACTTTGTTTTGCTACAGTGGAAGCATAGCGTGTGTGTGTGTGTATGTTTTAGATTCAATGGCTGCAGCACACAGGAAAATCGTCCACCTCAGCAACACACAGCACGGCTGTGGGGGTGTTTGTGTGTGTGTGTGTGTGTGTGTGCCAACCTGACGGAGCAACTCGTGGCAGACATGATAGCACGAAGAAGAAGAAGGCAGAGATCGCTGCGGAGAGACTGGCTCCTTAATATCGATAATGGTTTTCGATTTCTTCCCGCCTCCACTTTGGTCAGTTTAACGGCAGCCAAAAAGCTTCCCTCACTGGATTCCTCCTGGGCTGGAGAGTGCACCATGGGAGGATAAGATGCCCATTAAAAATCCATTACTCTGCCCAGCGTGGCAGAGTAATGGATTCTAGCATTGTGCCATCCACGATACCCAGAACTTTAAGGCCAAGTCTGTGATTCTTTAATGTATGTATAGACTATTAAAAAGCTGTCTACGTGTTAATTAGTGAGCATAGCTGCTTCTTATCTTCTGATCAAATAAAGACATCACTTTAGGGCAATTTGGAGTTTCTGTTTTACTTTGCAAACGACCAGAGATCAGTTGTCTCGATGCAGATCCCACGGTTGCCCTGAGCAAAGTTGCCCACATCAAAGCGCCACTTCGCCCTAGCAAGCTATAATCAGACCTCGCTTTTTAGTCGTCTCTCGAAAAAAAAAAAAATCAAACAATGTGGTTTAGCGATCAGCCTGTCACTCTGTTAGGACCTGTAATTTTTCTGTAGTCGGTGCCGCATGTGAGTGGAAGCTACGGCAGCTATTACAACAGTGCCATTAGTGAGGCTTTACGTTGAAATATTGTAAAAAAAAAAAAAGGAACCCACTGTTTCCCATGCTTTATCACTAACCATTATAAAACAAGTGAATGCCGAGGTCATTCAAAGCGATCTTTAAACAGCTGCCAGCCCGTGTTGGTTCCCACAGCCCAGGATTTGTTGGAACATGTGGGCCAAAGTCCTGGCAGAACCTCAAACCGGCATGAATCGGGAATAATTTGCTGAAATCCCCACAGCTTACACAGACGTATAAATTTGGCATGAATTTAAAAATGTTTTAAAGTAAGCTTTCCCGTATGGCACAAATGGAGTTTACAAAATATCTACGGTTTCCAGGTAGGACTGCCCTACATTTAACTACAGCGCAAATTGTGACAGCAAATTTTTACTTAGTGTTTCGACAGAATTGTTTGTTTTAGTTGACTAATGATGAATTTCTGTCGACTACATCTACAAGAATTTAGTGGACAAAATTATATGTTAACTGTATAGTGCTGAAACGACTAATCAAATTAATCAATTCTCGAAATAATCGTCAACTAATTTAGCAATTGGGAATTGCATTTTAGATAATACAATATTTCTTATCTTATTTTAAAAATGAATTTAATTATTTGCATATTTAAAACTTTCAATATATTTCTAGTATTTTATTTAAAAAAAGGCTTAAGTGGCTAGATGAAAAATCGGCACAATTTTTTAATCTTTTGCTTGGTTGTCAGAATAATCGATACAATAATCGATTACTAAAATAATAATCATTAGTTGCGGCCCTGAAAATGTGAATACTTTTTCACCAATTCACTTGAATGATCAACACAAAATATATATTTTTTTTAGCCATTTACGGCATAATGTTATTTTCTGAATATGCAACGACCAGCTTCCCTGTCCCTGCTGAAGAAAAGCCTTGGCACAGCATGATGCTGCCACCACCACCATGCTTCACTGAGTGGATTGTGCCGTTTTCTTTCCCTTTCTCATGGAAACTCTAAAAGGAAGTGAGCCTTACGCTTGCTTGTTTGTTTTTGCCAAATTTTATTCAGTCTGCATCTAAACGCTGCTATTTTTACTGCTTCCCAGTAGATTACAAAAATGTCTTCTGTTTTTTTACCCCTCCAGGGGGTCTTTTTGTGGGCTCTAGAGTCCCTTTTTATGAAGTAGGTTGACAGGAAAGGGGGAAAGAGAGGGGGGAAGACATGCGGTAAACGTCGCCGGGTCCGGGAGTCGAACCCACGACAGCCGCGTCGAGGACTTGAGGCCTCCAAATGTGGGTCGCGCTAATCAATCCCTACGCCACCACGGCACGCCCAAAATATCTTTTTTTTTTTTTTTTTTAATTTATTTCCCAGCATAGTCCGTTAGAGGTCTGTCAGACTCAGGTCAGATTCTAATTCTGGGCAAACATCCACGTCATTAAGGAGATCATCGTCACCGTCATCCTCCACGTCTGATTTCGGAGCAGTGAAGACGCTCCGTGTGGACTTGGCGCTCCGAGGTTTTCGTCGTCGTGGAGCTGGCAGAGACGAAAAAAGACGCTGTTAATTTGTGAATGAAAGTCACTGCTTATCTCTGTTGATGTCATCGGGATTCAAAGGTTTCTTTTCTTTTTTACCTACCCCTTCTAACAACTGAGTACTATTATCCAGCTCTCTCTCTCTGTGTGTGTGTGTGTGGGCGTGTGTGTGAATGCAAATTATTCTGATTTAACGGTCCCAAATTGCTGTGGGAAACATTTCCAGCACAGATTGTAATCTCTATCGGGAACGTTACAGGAAGTCTCAGGAGTTAGCAGCACATGGCCGACGGGAAACTAAACGATCCCAGAAAGGACCGCTGGACAGGAAACTATCGCTTACGAGCTTCATCCGCACACGGCGGGACTTTTAACGTATTCCTTTGCTGCTGCACGTCATTAAGTGTGGATTTTTCAGTTCTAGTCTAATATTGAAAGCCTAATATATGTGACTTTCTCAGGCCTTTAAATATTGTAGAGTACAATTAGCATTAGGTGAGAAAACAGCTCCTTACCGGACTTCAAAGTGGCAAACATGATGCCAAAAGTAATTCTATTAAAACAAAAGCAAAATTGGCAGGCAAAGGTTTCTGTTTCACTTTGTGAGTCAAATCCAACGGCATCAGTCGGACAGGCTGAGCCAGGTGTGCGGGGGAGGCATAACGAGTAAACTACAGGTCCCAACTTGCTTAAAAAAAAAAAAAAAAAATCCGTCACCCTGTAACCATTTGGTCGAACTGTTCTGCTGTTTGTGAGAACAGGTTTATGAGCTTGTCCCGGATAATGCTTCGGCACGCTCAGCTGTGCGGTTCCCCAGGAGACACCGGGTGCATTTCCACGTTTTCCTCAAGTTGAAACCACAAACCTCAATGTGTTTCACTGGAATTCTATTTGACACAAAGTAGTGACAGTAATGTGGAAAGAAAAGGATGCGTGGTTTGCAAAAGCTACGCGCAGACAAAATTCCAGCGAAATGAATTACTTTCAGTTGTTAACTACTCAGAAAAAAATGTCTTTCTGTGGTTAACTTAATCTTGGTATAAATCCGGCTTACTCTTTCTTGCTTACTTAGCAACTTAAGTATCGATAATTTAATTGAAACTTTGTACAGTTTGCTCAGTGTTTTCCAGTTCTGGCATGTGAGTCAATTGTTCTTGTACTTAAGTTATAACTTTAATCCCTCTTACCCACAACCTGCAAAATATGAATCATAATAAGTATTGGCAGCATCATTTAGTCAATTTTTTAAAATACTTGTTTTTAAAAAAAAATATTTGTAAATATTTTGCAAAGCATCAAAGATTCTCCTTCCACTTCACAATTACTAGTGTTGTTCATTCCTATGAAATCACTGCAGTCCAAAACGTGGGAAACCTCCAAGAAGTGTGAATAGTTTTCTGTAAATTCCTACCGGGCTCTTTGTCCTCCAGCCAGGACAGATCATCAGAGCTGATCTCCGAGAGACTCGGGGTCGGACTGAAATCCTCCGAGTCTGAATCCGCCTCATCAGCTGTGAGTCCTTTGCTGTGGCTCCGAGGGACCGGGAGCGGCGGGTCCCCTAGAAAGCGAACGATAACTGCGGTTACAGGCCCGTTGTGCTGAGTGACAAAGAACCGGAGAACAAAAGAGGAGCAAACCCGATGTGAGCTGTTGCGGCGAAGATGCTAACTCTTGTCCTCGGTGAAAGAGACTCCTCACTTCACTCTTCAGTTCTGACACAGCTGTTCTGTAGGAGGAGACGACGCCATTTGTGAAGCAAAATAAAAAGACGAAGCACACACAGAATGCAAAAACTTTGCTTTTTTCCCCCCACACTTTTTCTCCATTTTGATGCGGTTTGTGTTAGATAAAAGCAATCGTAAGTTTCACTGGATCAGTTTCAGACTGCTGCATCCTAGATACACAAAGAAGCGTTACCGCAGATCCTTCCTCCCAGCAGCTGTCAGACTTTAAAACCATCACTGCTCCCAACAAAATCAATGTAAGTGTTTACATCCATGCAGGCGTTTGGACAATCTGCTCTGGTCTTACTCATCTTTAAATAATATTTCCACTGTTACTGCACGTCTGTTCTTCTGCACCAATATGCTGTATTGTAAATAATCTACATCTTTTTTTTTAATGTTCAATACACATCATGCGCACTTTTGGAAAAGCGATCCGACTCAGTTGCACCTCCCTTGGATCATGAATCCGATACGTCTATTTCTAAGAACTGCACATTATTTTTTGTTATAGTCTTGTACAATATTATTATTATTATTACTGTTAATCCTGTTTTTTATACATTACTTTTAACACTTTAAGAGCTTTTTATGTGAACCTTTCTATCTGTGGCACCACAATTTCCCCTTGGTGGGACAGTAAAGGGCATTTCTATTCTATTGAATTAATGTAAAAAGGAAAACACACACTCCCTCGCACCTCATCTGATGCACTTCTTGCTGAGTGAGCGAATAGCGGCAGAGTGTCCTCATCAGATCGCTGCTGTGTGTTCTGCAGCTGCCTGTCAGCTCCTCCAGTGTCTGAGCAACAAAACAACTGCTGAGGATCAGAGACAACACAAGCAACGAGCCTCAAGCAGACAGAGAGGTGTGTGTGTGTGCTTACCTTGTGGCTGTGTTCACATTGTCTTCTCGTCTCCCTCGCCTCCGTCAGCTGGAGATGCATGTCCTCCTCTTGTCTCCCTTTAACAAGGAAAGCAGGGGAAACATGAGGAGCGCTTTTCCTTTCTGCGGCTGAATCAATGAATTAAGAGCCGAGCTGCGGTTGTGTCTGCGACTCACTCATTTGTGTTTTCAGCGCGTCCAGCTCTCTCCGCAGGCGTTCCAGCTCGTCCCGACCGAGCTTGGAGCCGAAGCTGAAGAAACAGACAGAAAGCATGTCACGGCACTGACAGGCAAAAAAACGTTCATGTCGTTGCCCTCGTGCGATCCGTTGAGGCGGCGGCTGCAGGAGTTTTGCACCTCTCCTTCAGGTCGCCTCGCAAGTCGTTTCCCCTCGCAAGGCTGCTGAGCTCACGGCCAACCTCTCTCCTCCACTGCTCCATCCTTCGCTCCACGTCTGAACTCAGGTCTGCCCTTTCTCTGTCCTTCTTCCAGAGCTCCCCACGAAGACTCCGCACCTCCTCTGCAACAGCCAGCGATGGAGTTAAATCAGAACAAAGTCCTAATTTAGTTAATAGTGGGATACATCCTCTGCTGAAGAACAGTCGGGCGCCATGTGCTAATTAGGCTACTGGCTGTACTGTCACGTTATACACATGCTGTGTGTTTAGAGTCTGTTCTCAGTGACAGAACATAAAACACTCATCGTCTATAAGCCCCCTTGTCGTTGGGCGAGAGGTGGGGCAAGCCTTGGTCAAGTGAAGGAGCGGGAAGGAGAAGCACACACACTTTTACCTAAAAAACAATTTGGAATAACTGATTAGCCCAGCTGTTACATTTTTTCACTTTAGTCAACTTTAACAAAATTGTGCTTTAGAAATGATGACATAGTTTAACACATTATGATGTCTCTCTGTGGTTCTACCTCTGGCATAGATGGGAAGTGATCGGTAAAACCTTACAAATGAAAACGAATAACTTCCATTCAAATGTTTAAACGTCCCTGTTCTCAATCATTTTTACATTTGGGTTTTCCACTTGTGAAAGTATCCGTATAGATGAACTTTAGTAACTTATAATTATTGTAACTCTTGTATTGCTTCAGGAATTACGTCTAACACCTTCAAGTTTTCAACTTCTCCCTAATAAAACGAGTCATTGCATGTGGTATGAACAAGAAGATAATGGCATCGAGTAGGAGATTCGGGGGAAAAGTTGTAGATGTGGAAGTGAGATACCTTGCAGAGTCTGGATGTGGTATTGCTGAGACTGCTTCTCCCTCTCCAGGCCATTGAGTTTCACTGAGAAGGACTCAATCAGCTGGAAAGCAAGAGCAGGAAAAACAAAGTCCAGGAATTTTGCTGCATTTGAAGGCAGTGAGCAACACAGACGTTACAACCACAAACGACACAGAAAAAACAAGCCCACGATGCTCCAAAATGCTGTAATGTGCCTAATTTTATTTTTAGGAGGAGAAAAAAAAAACTCTGATGTCAGTTGTGGCAAAAATAGTTATTACCTTTAGAAAGCAGTTACTTTTCACACAGGTTCAGGTTTCTTCAGACGGTTTTGTTACAGCACAAAAAAGTCATAGTTTGAAAACATTAAATCAGGTAATATTGAAATCAGTTGAATGATCTGAAACATTTAAGTGTGGCAGTAGAAGAAAAGCCAATCCCTGCCACACTTTCAGATTCTTACTATCTAACATATCGAAAACCATTCATTCGTTTTGTTTCCAGCTCACAATGCCCACGACTTTGTATTGGTCATACACATAAAAAAAAAAAACACCTGAGGTTTGTGTTTGTAACAGGATGAAATGGACACACACCTGACTCTGTATCTGGAGCTGTGACTGAATGGCAGCGAGGTCAGCCCACTGCACACCCGAACGGAGAGATGAGGGAGGCCTGTAGTCGGGGCGCGCTGTGCAGAAAGAAGTAGGAGGGTCCCAATGTGAATTTAATCCACTCCTCTTCACTGCAAATGCGAACCAAAGGTAAAACAAAGTCATCTGAAATGATTCAACTACAGTTTGAATAAAATGAAGCTAAACAAACAGGTGGGAACTTCCCTTTTGAATCTGAAATAATTCACCTACCTTCTGCTCCTTCAGGGAATTTCCCAGCAGAGGTCAGTCTTTCCTGTTGACGCACAAAAAACTATTCAGAAATACAAGGGGGAACAACAAAACTCTCATTTGATTTTCGAGAAGCCATGAACCATTTTAAAACTCAAGTTGGTTTGGAGGATTTGAAGCGGCACTACTGCCACCTGCTGTTTTGCCACTAAAATTGTAAATTAGAAGTCGAGTCAAACTTGTTTATAATGCACCTTTCATTTGACAAATGAAGACTAGATCTGCTAGGAAAGAGAAGTAGAATAAAAACAACTATTGACAAAAAAGAGATCCGGTAAAAACCTAAATTGAAGGAAGTGAAGATAGTTAAAACATATTAAGTAGAATGCCGTTTATGAAACCAAATATGCCTAACTAAAATTCTGGGAGAACGAGTATGTTCCGAGTTTGCTTTAAAGGTTAACAAGCTAGAAACTGATCTGAAGTCTTATGAAAGAGAACTTCAGAGGACAGGAGCATAATGACGGGAAAAACAAGAGCAGATCTAAAGTTTATTCTGGGTATAAAGAGAAAATGATTATTGGAAGACCTCAAAATAAAAATAAATAAAAGGCATGAATCCGTTTTTCTAAGTCAGGTTGTGATGGAAGGGATCTGACTTTGGATGTGATTCTAGGGTGACAAAATTCAGACATTGGATGTCTTTTATGTTTCATAAAATTAAAGTCACTATTCAAAGTGACATGTTGGTTTAACATGCTGAAAAGTTAAACCAACAAAGGATTCAGATGTTTTTCAGATTATCAAGGTGCACAAGACGAATCTCAGTTTTGTCCTCATTGAACTTTAGAAACTTGACATCAGTGTGGCATTCAGCAAGATTATTTACAAGGTTACCGTTGCAAGCATAAACATATATACACAGATGTGTGTCATCAAGACCAAGAAAAGTAAATTAAACCCAATAGGACCAAGAATTCATCCTTGTGGAAAACTGTGAACAACATAATCTTTCTTGGATTCAAAGTTACCAATAAAGACAAAAAAAAATGTTGTTCCAGTAAAATATGAAGACAACCAATTGAGAGCAAAATCATTCAAACTAAATTGATGTTCAAGGAGGCGCTGAACGTTGATGTTCAGCGCCCTGAACAGCGCCACAAAGTGATCAAGAGTATCGAAAGCGTCACTAAGATCAAGAAAAATTCTAATAAAAATTCTAACAGCGATCAAAATTAATTTTCAAGTTATACTATTGTAACCAGGGCTTTTTTGTGTGACGTACTTGGTTCTAAACCTAGACTTGTACGTATCAATCAAGTTGTTTTGGATTAAATATACAGATATACATATGTAGGTGATGATAAACACTCTTTTCTATAAAATGGAAGATTAGGAATTGGTCTGCAATCATCCAGGAGAAATGTGTATTCTTCCTTAACGGTGACAATAGCGTGACTGAGAGCAGAAGCAAAACTTCCGCTAGGAGTCAACAAAACCAAAGGAAGATTCTACACTGATTAAAAAGTAATGGATAATCCTTGAATGTACTCACCCTCATCTTAGCGACGTTGCCGTCGGCTACAGACAGGATGGAGTTTAACTGACTGTCCCAGTTCATATCCTGAGATAGAAGCAAAAAGTCAAACATCACAAGTACAGTAATTAGTCAAATTGATCATTGATCAGTATCCTGAAGGTTTTTCTAGCAAAAATAGTAGTCAAGCTACGGTAGCGGAGTAACATGAGACCCAATTTGTTGCAGCTCTGTGATGCAACAGCTGAGTTAGGCTTTCTGACACTGTAAGGAGGATTATGTTGCAAAACCTTTTGCAATTTAAAGTTGAAATCCAAGATCCTGGATATTCAAGTTGTCCAATAATGTGATAGACTTTAGCAAGAGATCTCATAACATGAGAGTGTAGTTGAACTGATCTTGGCAGAAACATTTACTGGGTCATGGTAAAAAATAACGTTTTAAAACACAATTTCATTGTTACTTTTATTCCTTAGAATCAAACTCTTATTCCAACAGAAGAGGCTTTACATGCAGAAATTCACAAACAAATCTCTAATTACCTCTGTAGACACAGGCGTTTGTTTTTAATGTGACTATGCATAACTAACGTCACGGCATGTAATAGTTGATCAATTAGATACATTTTAACTGCATTTTACTGTCTTATAAAGACAATAAGTTTATTTCACAGCGGTTGGAAAGTAACGGCAGCTTCGCTCCGGGGTCTGAAATCTGCTACAACATTGTTACACACGTATCATAACATAACACATTTAATAAATATATATAAGAACAGGTAAGACGCAATATAATGATATATTATAGCCTCTATCTTTTATTTATTTTTCTATTTTTACCTCAATTGGGGATCCAACTCTTAGTTATGGGGTTCAGTACTGTACTCCTCTCCCCGCTGTAATTATTCGCTACGTGAGCAACATGAAGATAAAAGTCAAAATAGTAGCATGGCAGAGAAGTTAGTTTAACTACAAACAGTATTGAGACACTTAATCCTTCCTCTCTTTCGGCGGGTCGCCACTCAGAATAAATGAATTCCCAGCTTCATTCTTCGTTTTTCTTCTATTTTGCGTTTTCATACTACAGTGTAATTTCTAGCTGTATACCGCCACCTACTGTACCGGAGTAGGCAAGGCAGACATGAAATACCAATACCCGTAGAATGCAGTCTAGTTCTGACTAGAAATGTAGCTTCTTTTATGTGTTTTCTGTGTTTCGTTGAAACGTGTGCCATGGATACTTACTAAACACACACCCATATGTATTTCCCACATTTTGCTGATCCATTCGTTTTTCAGATGAATATTGTGGAGAATGCAAAATTGTATTTTCAATTTAATCAAAATGGCGACGGCCTATCGTAGAATTAAAATGATATATTATCTATTATCCTGCAAGATCTATTCATTATATTCTGTATACATATAAAACCACTGCTAAAAAAAAAAAAAAAGAATGAATAAGTAAACAAAACAAGAAGCTTCTCTTTTACATTTGCTGAAAATAATCTTGATGATCCCCCAAACTTGAGTAAAATTTCTGATAGACAAAACAAAAAAAAACTTTTGGGTAGGCATGTGTGGTGTGATGTAAAATCTTACAGAGCATGTCAACAGTTAAACATAGAGCTGGTAGTGTAATGGTCTGGAACTGGTTTGCTCCTTCAGGTAAAGTTGACAATTTCCTTCATTTTATTGAACCATGAAATCTGCTGTCTATCCTGGGGGAGGATGTCCAGTCATCAGTTTCCAACTTTAAGCTCAAACACACTTGGATTTTGCAGCATAATGATTAGAAGCATAGCAGCAAATGAACCACTGAACGGCTAAAATAAATAACTAACTAAATAAAAAGAACAACAAAAATCACAACCATACAAAGATTTTGGAGTTGGCTAGTCAAAATCCAGACTTAAATCTGATTGAGATGCTATAGCTTGACTTGAAACAGGTGGTCCATGCTCTGAATCATCCACTGTGGCCAAATTAAAACAATTTTCAAAAGAGCAGGCCAAAACTCCTCCACAGTGATGTACTCATCCCAGCTTTCTGGCACAGAATGGTGTTCAGTTTATCTTCCTCTGATATTGAAATGTTTTTTATCCAAAGGATTTCACAGCTCTACAGTTAATGAAACAGGTCTGTTCCATCATTCTTTATTTAAATGTGGTTTCTTAGGTTATAATAAGTTTATTATTCACCCTTCGGTATGATTTATTTATCCCAAATATAATACTACCGGGCTGCACTGTTAGCACTGTTGCCCTGCAGCAAAAAGGTCCTGGGTTCGATTCCCAGCCTGGGGTCTTTCTTCATGAAGTTTGTATGTTCTCCCTGTGCATACGTGGGTTCTCTCCGGGTACTCTGGCTTCCTCCCACAGTCCAAAAACATGACTGTCAGGTTAATTGGTCTTTCTAAATTCTCCGTAAGTGTGAGTGTGTGCATGGTTGTTTGTCCTGTATGTTTCTGTGTTGCCCTGTGACAGACTGGCGACATGTCCAGGGTGACCCCGCCTCTCACCCGGAACGTAGCTGGAGATAGACACCAGCACCTCCCGACCCCACTAGGAACAAGGGTGTTAGAAAATAGATGGATGAATGAATGAATACTACCGTGATGCAATGCATTGTTTCACCCACATGGGGTCGCCCTTGCCTTGTCCAGACAATCTGCTTGTATTAGACATGTCTGCATGCCACCAGATTGAAGGACATATATATATATTTTTTTTAATTTATTTTTTATTTATTTATTTTTATTTTATTTTTTTGCTACACACTTCATAACCTCTGCTCAATATATATATATATTTTAACATCTATCATTAGAGTCAAAGCCTTTTCTTGGTCAAAGAAACCTTCTTACTTACATTTATGCTGCAATATAATAATAACTGACAGTAACAATTAAAAATCACAATAAAAAGCAAGGTGCTTCAATTTAGCACTATAACAGGCTCCTTAGGAGGAGCTGTCATGCTTTAGAAAATGGGTCCTTATATATAATTGAATATTGACATCAAATATACTAGTAACAGTATAGTTAAAAAAATATGCAGGAACCTGCATGCTTTACAGTATTATTTACAAAAATGTAAGAGGGTGTGTACGGGGATATTGAATAGTAATGAAAACATACACAATCTAAATAATATGTGTTTGTGATGGATATTAGGCAATAAACATTAAACGTACGCACGAGTTATGTGTTTAATGAAGCTAACAAATTGGTTCATTAATCAAGTGCTTGAAGAACATAGGAGCAGTGATGCTTTTATTATTTTAATGAACTGCGCAATGTAGTTGAGCCCTTCTGTATCAGTGTACATGCATTGGCTATTGAGCAAAGCACAATGAACCTCCAGAGAGAGGCTCATTCTTCAAAATAACTGTAATTTGTTTGTAGCTTATCAGAAAAGAAAACATCTCTTTGACTTTAGTCTTGGTGTTTGGTTTGATTCTTCATTTAGGAATGTTCAATGATCTGCAGGTAGATATAAATAATGTTGCATACATAAAGAGAGGTATATGTTTAAGAACCAGAAAACTGTAGAAATAATTAAGAAAACACTTTAAAAGAATAAATATTTTTGCTTAACAGGAGAGTTACTCATTCCCTCTTTGACTAGACATGCAAAACATACAATAGATCATGTCTTTGCAGCTGATAAACTTATTTCCCCCCCACATTGTCCCAATGAAATTGGCAGTTACACATTATATAAATTGTTAGAGGATGTAATGACAATGTCTAACCTTGTATGGTTGAACACCTGTTTATTCTTTTTCACAGGAAAAATCATAGCTGTTTTCAACTGTTTAACCAACTGGTCAATTAGAAAATAAACATAACACATATTACAGCTGTGCGTCATTACACTTCACACGCACATGCACCCCCCTAAACCACACACACACACACACACACACACACACACACACACACACACACACACACACACACACACACACATATATATATATATATATATATATATATATATATATATATATATGTCCTGCCATGAGAGATACCATCATGGCAGGACAAGCCCCTACATGGGATGTACCACCAGCAAATAACCCAAGTGGCTGATATCAGTAAATCCTACCAATGGCTGGAAAAAGCTGGACTCAAGGACAGCACAGAGGCCCTCATCCTGGCCGCCCAGGAACAGGCCCTAAACACCAGAGCAATAGAGGCCCAGATATACCACACCAGACAAGACCCAAGGTGTAGGTTGTGCAAGGAGGCCCCTGAGACAGTCCAGCACATAACAGCAGGGTGCAAGATACTGGCAGGGAAAGCGTACATGGAACGACATAACCAAGTTGCAGGCATAGTGTACAGAAACATCTGTGCAGAATATGGACTGGAAACCCCGAGATCAAAGTGGGAAACACCCCCAAAGATGGCGGAGAACGCCAGAGCTAAGATCCTGTGGGACTTCCAGATCCAGACAGACAAAATGGTAATGGCGAACCAACCAGACATTGTCGTAGTGGATAAACAACAGAAGAAAGCCGTTGTGATAGATGTAGCAATACCAAGCGACTGCAACATCAGGAAAAAGGAGCACGAGAAACTAGAGAAATACCAGGGCCTCAGAGAGGAACTGGAGAGGGCCTGGAAGGTGAAGACCACAGTGGTGCCTGTGGTCATCGGGGCCCTCGGGGCAGTCACCCCCAAACTGGACCAATGGCTACAACAGATCCCAGGAACAACATCAGACATCTCAGTCCAGAAATGTGCAGTCCTTGGCACAGCCAAGATACTGCGCAGAACCCTCAAGCTCCCAGGCCTCTGGTAGAGGACCCGAGCTCAGAGGATAAGAACCACCCGCGGTGGGTGAGAAGGGAATTTTTTATACAGTACAGACCAAAAGTTTGGACACACCTTTTAATTAAATGAGTTTCCTTTATTTTCATGACTATTGACATTGTAGATTCACACTGAAGGCATCAAAACTATGAATAACACATGTGGAAATATGCACTAAACAAAAAAGTGTAAAACAACTGAAAATACCCCTTATATTCTAGTTTCTTCAAAGTAGCAACCTTTTGCTGTGATTACTGTTTTGCACACACTGCATTTTCTTGATGAGCTTCAAGAGGCAGTCACCTGAAATGGTTTTCACTTCATAGGTGTACCCTGTCACATTAATGAGTGGGATTTCTTGCTTTATAAATAGTCATGAAAATAAAGAAAACCCATTGAATTAGAAGGTGTGTCCAGACTTTTGGTCTGTACTGTATATCTATCTATATATATATATATATTTTTTTTTATTTGTTTATATATATATATATATATATATATATATATATATATATATATATATATATATATATATATATATATATATATATATATATATATATATATATATATATAAAGAATCAGTGCGTATCCAAATCTTCACTATGCTTCGAATACAGAATTTCCCATAGTTCTTGAATGCAGCAAAAAGCTCCTGGTGACGGAGAAGCGGTTGGGAGGGAGCTGCCAGCATCGTCTCATACCGTCGGTGGACAGAAAGGTGTGGAAATGACAGTCCTCTGAGCTTCCCTCAGACAACATACTGTCATTGCGTAGTTTTGACTATGTTGTCACAATAAGACTGTTTACATAATCGGGTTGTTGCGTGTGTGCGCCCGTGTCCGGTTACATTGCTATATTAGTTAGCTTTGCGTTAGCATAGCCGCTTGCTTAGTGTGGTTTTTCTACTGTGGCAGGGCTAGCGACAGCTGGCTAAGCGTTAGCTTTCCGGTCGGCGTTTCCATGTCATCCTTAAAGCCCAGATACGAATTAAAGCAACGAAAATAAAACAGTAAGACAGGCTCCTGTGGGGAATATAGTAGTGAAATGTGAGTATCTGTAGCGGGAATTCAATAAGTGAACGCTTCTCTCCGCTTTACCCGTTTGACAGCTCCGTGTCCGCGGAGATATGGAGACGCCGGGGAGAATAGCAACCACACAGGACGCTCTGGACTTCACGGTGGAAAACGTAGAGAAGGTGAGTCTTCACATGTCAACAGCTTGTCTAACAATTATTATGCTGGTAGTTTAAAAAGCTGCTGTTTTAAGGTGTCTCACTTTTAAAATGGAACTTTATTTCTAATGTGACCACATAATAGATATATTTTTAAAAATGTATTTAGCAATTTAATTTGTAATGTACGGATTATATGGAATTAAAGTGATCAGCTTATGTCCTTGCAATACACTGGTTCTCTGGGTCTTGTGTTTTTCTTGTGAGGCACTAGGTATAGTGGTGTGTGTGTGTGTGTTTGCACGGCCCTGTTAAGTGCCAGGTTGCTGTGATGAATTATCCTTCTGGGCGGCCAATGTCTTGGACATACCAAGGAATGATGGGAGGGAGGGAGAGAGATGCTCAGTGGAGGAGCAGGATTGATGAAGGAAGATAAAGGTGAGGAAGGTGCCAGCAGAGGAACAGGAGGGGGCTTGAGGAGATTGGTGATGCGACAGAACTGATTAAAGGCAGATCAGAGGGAGCGATGCACATTTCTGCAGGGGAAATTATTTAGCATCTGGTTTCAGGTGTGATAGCTGTATGGGATTTTGTGTTTTATTCTGATTTATTTCTTTTGAAAATGAGAGCACAGAGTAACCTTGAGTAAAATGGCCATGGAGTTTAGCAAAGAAACCAAAAACAACAAACAAACAAGAATGCATAAAATTATATTATAGTTTTATTTTTTTATGATTTTTTTCCCTCTAGAAATAAAACAATGTAACAAAATTATTCCAGTAATAATAATGTTATATGGAATGTTCTATATATTTCCTGGCTCTGTAAATAACATAATTATTACTAGTATAATAATATTGTATTTTTGTATTTTCTGACAGTTTAGTCTGCCTTCACTTGTACCTTGCCAACTGTGGGTCTGAGACAGCTTTACCTTCCTAAGAGTCATGGGACTGCTATTGCTATTTTTAGTTTCCACATCATGACTCTCCATGTTTTCCACACGCAAAAACATTTACAAACTGCCACATTTGTCTTTATATTAGCAAGAGAAAAGTGTACAAGCTTTGTCTGTCGGGGTGACAAGCAATGTGCTGTGTGCACCGTATGGCTGGAGAAAATTCTTTCACTGACATTTGTTTAAAAAGACTTTAAACCATATAACAAAAATCATATCAAACCATCAAAAATGGTTTGATATTTTTGATATGGCAACTTTTCAAACCCTTGGTATATATCGACAATCACAAATGTCACATTTGTAAGCCACTGGGGAAGAAACATGATGCACTAAATTCAAATAAAATAGAGACATGTCAAAAGCGTCGAATTAACATAACAGGCAGTGTCAGTATGTTTGCATTTTTTACATATAGGATTCAGGGTTTCCCAAAGTGTAATGTAAGCCTGGCAGGCCACCAGGCTTTACTTGTGCCCCCACCAGGCTTAGCATTGCTTATTTAAGTTTTTTTTATTTTTTGTGTTTGGATTTTTTAAAACTTTACAGCTGGTGTTCAAGATATTAATCTTCATATCTTCCAGTGACACATAATTAAATGAAATTAACTCAAAAACACGACGGACTGCTGGATGAATAACTGCCCTAGTGCCCAACCACCGGGTTTAGCAATATTTCTGGGGAAAACCTTTTAACTATTTATTGTTAGTAATAATTGTTGTTTTGCCTGAAAAAGTTGTGTTCGATGAGTTGGATTTATTATTATTACAGCTATTCTCCACAAATTATTTCCACATGTTATATACATGCAGAAAACAGTAGTAACAGCTGTGGAGTAATCTCAGCACCGTGAATGAACGAGTATAGCTTGGTCATAAACATTTGTATCGGCTTCACAAGTAAGAAAATAAAGCATAAATGGCTTCAACCAAACAGAGAGTACTGCCTCATCTGTTTTGCATCTTAAAATCTGTCATTTCCTGGATTTTGATAAACCCCATTGGGGAAAACAAAATAACAAAACCCAATGTACATTTTTTCCACCTGAATTCTAGAGGGACTTTTTTAATTACAGAATTTATTAGATTCATTTTTATTTATGAGGAAACCTGCAACACACTTTTTTTTTTTTTAATTTTAGATGTTATTGCCCTTAGGAATAATTGGTATAGCCTCTCTGCATCACTAATCGGATGACGTTAAAGCAAAATTGTTAAAACCCAAAGAGGCTCTTTTGACGACTTTTCTTTTTACACTGGAACATTATCATTTCTCTTTCAGTGTTTAGAGTAAAATACATTTAAAAAAATAAATAGAATCAGTATGCACTGTTACGGTATTGTCTACATGGTGCCAGAGATGATGGTCCCTGGCCCAGAGTTTGCCTGCGTCCAACAGAAAACTCTTTGTTTGGTTTTGGGTCCTTTAAAACAAAGTCACACATTGTTGGTATCTTTGTACATAAAGAACTGGGTTGTGTGCCGGCTTACATTTGTCACTGTACTAAAATGTGTTGCAGAGGAAATGTAGAGGTCAGTCCTGAGCTGTACTGCGCTGTTGAGATTTTATAATTCGGTCCTGAGGGAGTTTCTGTACAGTTCAGCATAATGCTCGGTCTGACCTGTCCGTCATCTTGCTCAGGGGTGATTGGCCAGTGGGTCACTTTGTGTCGCATTGCAATTGTCTCCAATCCGTCACAGCAAGCTTTAAAAATGAGCCACTATTAGTATCAGTGTCCATTCAAGACTGATTGGACTTTACACTTTTACCTCCTCTGCTATTCAGAATCAGTAGTGGAGCGTTTAACTTCTGTCTTGGAACAAAATTTGATATTGGCAGATTTTTGAAAGTCTCATAGTAAAACTGGGAAACACACAGACTGCTCGCGTAATACTAGCCATACTAACCTTGCTAATAGTTAATATAAGATGCTAAGTACAGCTTTAAATGTGGCCTCTGTAGTCATTTTGTCTCTGTGATACATAGAGGTCTTTGCCTTTGCTCCTAATATAAATAAACAATGAGCACTTATGGTGGGAAGACTGAAAGAAATGTGAATGTGGCTTTAATATCTTATAAGATAGTTCCTAAAATGAATTTAAAGTCAATTGAAATGTTTATCAGAAGGCAAGATTATTCTTTCCATCTATCCATTGAGCCGAGCTTTAGAAATAAGAGTGATATGAGACATTTGTTTTGCTTTTGGGCTCAGATCTCATCACTATTGGCAACATCATGCTACTCTTAATTTTTTCTATATCCGTGTGCTGTCAACAAACACCTACGCACGTACTGAGACAAATAATTCCTTCTTTTATTAATGAAGATATGCTTAAAGGCCTTTATTCACACAGATATAACACAAAGTCACGTTTTCGTCACAGTGATGGCCTTAACAGGGCAACTCCTGAAGGTTGGATGAGTGGAAAACTCTGATAACCTGTTATCGTGTCACGAGACCTCTTCTGAATATTTGTATGTAAACAATAGCTTTATTGATTTTATATTGTAAAAAAAAAATCTATCTTCCTTTCTTTTTTTAGAGTCATTTGGTGTCTGTTTGTTTACATTTGTATTAGAATAATTAGTTGACACAAAAATAGTTCATTATCTCACTTCTGGTTTGTCCCTTCTTCTGCATACATCGTTATTCTCTATCGTTCACGGTGTGTTCTTTGAAGGTGCGCCATTATTATGCTACCAATTTCAGTCATTTTGTTAGAGGTGTGATTATATATAGTCAAATCTAGAGACATTATCTTGGAAATCATCTACTGAACAGGACCATAAAATTTTACGCTCGACACATCAGAACTTCATAATCCATTCAAAAAAGATCTTCTGTGCCCCGTACCTACTTGGTAGCAAGTTGCTTCAACAACAATGTTCATTGGAGATTCAATTAAGGAAGCTAATTCTAATTTTCCAGATAGTTTTGAATGTGTTTTACTTAAACATCTGATGCTCTTTGACATGTAAATATCATTAGGTAGCCTTCTTTGAGGCATTTTTGCTTGTCGTCTTGATCAATAATCCATTAGCAGAAAAAGGCTTCTTAAGGACCTTTATAGTTACAATACATTAGTGAGCCATTTAATGATTTAACACAAACCAATGTATCTGTTATGTGTTAGTTGTGATATTTAACTATAACTAAGCAATATTTTATATGCTGTATTTTCAATTTATCTGGAAATATTTTCCTCATTATTATATAAAAAAAGATCAGAATCATTTAAACTCAGGAGTGTCAGGACAGAGCTTTGCACTGGTGGAAAGAACAGGATAATAAGTCATATTAATGTTTGATATGTCTGGCGGTGGTTTTTATTTTTGTTGAAAAAGGGAATTTTTGTAAGATTAAAGGAGTGAACTAACCAGCCCGTGTTGTGTCTTTGGTTTTTGATAATGACCCTTAGAAGGGCGCACTGAACTGTTTCAGATTAGATTCGGAGGGGTCTGCGGTCACAGAGTGGACTGCAGTAATGATGTGCTGCTTCTTTTAACTCTGAGATAATCACATCCTCATTTAGAGAAAGGCCAGAGTGGAGCTGGATGCCTGTTCAAAGGACGCCGTGATGATCATCCATTGAAAGACACAGTGGAAGCTACCACAAAGTTTATTTTTAGCTCAATTGTACCATTTTGTTTACATTAATCCCTATAGTCTCCTAGAAAAGCACATCAAAGCCAAGTTTATATATGGGTGAAGTTTATTCTTTAAAGGGCACAAAATGGAGGTAGTTCTTTTCTTCTTTTGGAGCACAGAGACCCTGCCAGCCATGAATAAGTTAAAGCTGCAGGCATATTATAAATGCTGCACCTGCTCTCTACTATATATGGGTACCTACAGTGTGTCTCTGTTTCCACCCTTACAGATACAAGTGATACCAGGCTCTCTGCAGAAATTCAGCTTAACACCCAGTTTGACTTGTTCGTAGTCTTGCACAGAAAGGGGAGACAGATAATTGTACAGGATGATGGCAGACTGAGCAATTGCTACCTGATACTCTGCTTCCAGTTGGCTTTGACGTTGGTTTGATGTTCTTCTTTGCAGCTGCAAAATGTTTTTGTCTGACTCTGTTCTTGTTTGACAAAGAATCATTTTTAGTTTTTTATTGTATGTGTTTTTGTTTGTTTTTTTTTCTATTGCAAGACGTTTGATATTGAATGCCAAAGGGCTGGGATGAAAATGAATGCAGAGTGTTGGCTTTAGGGTGGCAGCTGGATGGATGAAATGGAGATCGAAAGATTGTTGGTGGAGGATTTGATGTGACAAGTCTGCAGGGGTAAAAATTCAAGATCAGAAGCTCACAGAATGGATTTTTCCCCCCCATGTTCATTGTAAGGCAGTTTACTCTGCCTGCCAGAGGTTTTAGTTTATTGGCCGTGTGTATTTGTGTAAGTGTGTTTAACAAAATGTGAGAGAGAAGCTGACATTTTTCAAAATCATTATTCCAGCTTTGCCAGAATTAGAATCATCAGTCTAATTGATGCCGATTAATCATCTTCTTTATAGCCGTCTCGTACTTGCTTCTCTTTCATACATTTTTCCTCGCCTCTCCTCTTTATTTGTCTTCGTTGCACTCAAGTGCTCAAATAACTTGAAGCTGTGCTTTAAAGATGGCTGTTTTCAGTTCGTTGCATTCTACTCTGCTCAGGTTTTTGGGGTAATGTGTCTACTGTGTGTTTGTGTGAGCTCTACTCCAAAGTAACCTCTCTCTCTGACAGTCAGGAGTAAGGTAGACTGTTTTTTTCTCTTTTGCTTTTTCTTTTTGTTTTGTCTTTGTTTCCTGGCTTATTTTCCCAGACACCCAACATTTTCACCGTGTCAAGCATAGGCATGGTACCGTACCAGATTCTCATTGCATGATCACCTTGAGGAAGAATGTTATGGTTTTATTGCCATTAACACTGAAATTTCAAACATGATCTAATTTCCTCTATTTTAATTAGAAAACTGACAATTACTTCTGCAACTGCTAAAATAATTGTCACAATTTTGTGTTAATCATTTATTTGATATTTTAATGCACATACTTTAGCAAAAAAAAAAAAAAAGAATAAAACGCATGCAAATATTTTTGAGGAACTTAATGTGTAGAATAGTACCTCTCTCTGTTCTGCTCTTCAGAATGAAACGAGTTTAATGAGCTGATATGAGCTGGTTAATTAGTCAGGCTATCTGTTTTTTAACATTTGTGCAGCCCTACTATTAAGCAATCATTTTGATTTTTATGTTGATTTTTTTGTTAAAATAAAAGCAGTTAGATTCTTGTCTACATGTTATTTTACGTAAAGACATGATTCACTGAAGCTAGTTATCAAAGTTTGAGCATCTTATAAATGTCCGTCCATACTTGAGGACCTGAGTAATTTCAGCAGTTTTGAATCTGTTGCTCAGTAAATTCTTGGTATATCATTAACTGGCCTTCTGACGTTTATTACAATAACTTACAGATGATTCAACTCTCATTCTGAATTCATAAAACTGCTGTGTTATTTTCTTTTTTATTTCTAGGCTCTCCATCAGTTATATTATGATCCAAATATAGAGAACAAGAATCTGGCCCAGAAATGGCTGATGCAAGCTCAAGTTTCACCTCAGGCCTGGCAGTTTTGCTGGGCCCTACTTAGCCCGGATAAGGTACATGATCCTCCAAAACTCAATAATAGTAACAATCTTAGTTATTAGTTAGCTATTAGTTGAAAGGTTTTATTAACTTCAATGTGTTTTCTCTCACAGGTGCCTGAGATTCAGTACTTTGGGGCCAGCGCGCTTCACACCAAAATCTCCAGGTACTGGTCGGACATCCCCACAGACCAGTACGAGTCCCTGAAGAGCCAGTTGTTCTCCCAGATAGCCTGCTTCTCCTCCGGCTCCAAGATGGTTCTCACCCGGCTGTGCGTGGCGCTGGCCTCTTTGGCGCTCAACACGATGCCAGAGGCCTGGCCCGGCGCCGTGGCGGAAATGGTCCGGGTGTTTCAGGAGGAGGGGGGAGGGGTGGACGGCCGGGCACGCTGCCTGGCTTTACTGGAGCTGCTCACTGTGCTGCCCGAGGAGTTCCAGACCAGCCGCCTGCCGCAGTACCGAAAGGGACAGGTAAGGTCTGCCCGGGTCAGCTCCAGCTGTTTGCTGTTAATGCTTGTCTGAATTATTGCTGCTTTCCAGACCTCTGTGTTCGCAAAAACAAAATAAAATCTGTATTTACTGTTATGAACACAGATTTTATTATTTAAAGAAAGGTACATGATCCTCAAAAACTCAATAATAGTAACAATCTTAGTTATTAGTTATTAGTTAGATATAGTAGTAGGTGGAAAAATAACATATTAGACTAAAAAAGGCAGCACAGCCATAAATATTAGTATGTATTGTACACATACGTATATATTAGAACTAATGATTAATCAGATTTTTCTTTATGACTCAACTGTTGTAGTAATTGTCAACTAATCTGGTAATTGAATAATCATTAACTAGAGTATGCAGACTCTTAAAAATTGCCATTCGTTGAAAGAACAAGATATTCAGAGCATTAAGCCAAAATTGTACAAAAAAAATTATACATTTTGCATTTAATATAAAAACACCTTTGTCTGTAAATATGTTTCAAACCCCTGAACATCATGACACTGCCTCCACCGTGCTTCACCAGCACGGTGGCATAGAGTGGCATAGTTTTAGCTTCATCCAGACCAAATCCACTATAGGATTAGGAAAGAAAATGTTTGTCTAATTTAAAAAAGGAATTTAATTAATTGTTTAATTTCATATTTTAAGGTATTTCTGACATTGTATAAAGTAACCTTAAGTGGTTAAATGAAAAATCTGTAGACTGTGCAAATTTTTAAAATCCAATTAATCGTCAGGATATTCTATACAATAATCAATTATTAAAGTAATCATTAGTTGCAGAAGTAACATATACAGTATATTGCAGGTTACTGCACTTAATGCAGTTCACAAAATGATGTCTGAAAAATACAAGTTCATCTCAATAATTTTTAATTTAAAACATCAAACTTGTATCACAAATTGATATATTTCAAGCTTTTATTTTTGTTCAATTGATGATTTCTGCCCAATGGCAAAGAAAACCTAAAATACAGTATCCCAGAAAAGTAGAATATTACAAAGGACTAAAAAGCTTAAGCTTAAGTCCTTTGTTTTTAGGCCAGTTTATGGCCTAAAAACAATCATGAGGAAGACTCTTGATTTGACATCTCAGCAGCAATTTAAAGAAGCTTGTGAGCTCACCTAGTAAGGGAAGGTTCAGTGGAAGGAAAAAGTATGGCCAAAAAAGGTGCACAAACAACAGGATTACAACCAAGTATTGAGAGCTTACACTGTGCAGTACATGGACATGGCTTTCTGTTTGCTGATATTTCAATATGAAAATCTTTTTCATTCATCTTATGTACCGGTAATCCGATCTTCTCAGAAACTGAATTATGCCAGACTCATCAAAGACATGAACACTTGAAATGTATCGTAATTTGAAACATCTGGAACACCTCCATAGCCTGAGCGACATGAAGTGATTCTCGGTCTGTCATTTGCTGCACGTTCAGGTGCGGGGAGCCCTGGGCCGAGAGTGGGGGTCAGTCTGCCCCTTACTGCAACAACTGCTGCGGCGGGCCGATAGCCCCGGGGCGGTTAAAGCCCGCGTGCTGCGCTGCCTGTCGTCATGGGTGCTGCTGGACGTGCCCCTCAACGAGAGCGAAGGACTGGTGCACGACTGCTTCAGCGCCCTGTCCGACCCGGAGCTCTTTGACACGGCAGTAGAGGCTGTAGTCAACGCCATTTCTCAACCCGATTCCCAAAGGTTTGCTTGTCGTTTTGCTGCCTATTACCCCTGAATGTTGTGGTCGTGAGAAAAAAAATTACACTTGATTTAATGCTGGAGTAGAATGAAGACACAATATGTGGGGGGACAAAAAGAATTGTCTGGGTCGGTACTGGAAAACACCAGGAAGCGATAGATGGATGAAAGGAAGAAAGGGACTGGTACAGGGCAAGCTCACAGCCGAGAGGAGGAAAGCAGCATTTCTCGGTTGGATGGTGTTACTATGGTTACAGATCTGGGGGAGAGATGTCATCATGCCCTGGTTGATTCAGACATGGCAGGCACCCATTACCCCTCCCCTAGAGACAGAGCGGACAGGGGGTGGTGGGGGGGGAACTGAGCTAAGAGAAAAAGAGAGGAAGCTGTGTGAAGGCGGAAGACTGGGGGAAGGTGTGAAGCTGCCCAGGAATATACGGTTTTATTCTCCGCTCCTCAGACTGGGGTGCTGCTTCTGGCTGCTGCTGCTGGCAGGTCACTTTGAACACAATGGCATCTTGTCAAACAGATGGTTCGGCACATTGATGCCTTTTAAGTAGCAGCCACAATGCAGGATGACTGTCGTTGCTCTTTTGACATGTAAAAGTTGTCAACTCTTCTTGTTCAGCAGTACAGTATAGAGCATCCACGATTAATGGAAACAGATTAATGTATTGAACGAGTTACAAGACTTCCCCCCCCCCCCTTCATCTTTATAAAGGATGTCAAAGCTCATCATCTTCCATCCTCCATGCTCCTGGCCTTGTATTTTATTTTCTCTCCCTGTTTGGCCGCTTCTTTCTACTCTTTCCCTCTCATCTCTCACCATCAGTTCTAAGCCCTCCTTCCTGTCTCTTGTTCTCTTTCTCTGTTTAAACACATTACAGTCAACTCATTTGGGGGAATGCTATTGGTCCAGCTGCATCCTGTTGCCAGGCAACCCGTTTCCCCTGTCTCAGAGCGTTGCGGTAATTGCAGAGGGGAACAGAGGGACAAAGGGAATGGGGGTGGGAGGGAGAAGGAGACATTAAAGGAGGAGTCTGTGTAAAACATCTGGAAGGAAGCAAGAAAAGGAGATGATGAGTTAGTGGAGATGCATCTGCAGCAGATGGTCTCAGAGAAATCTCTTGAATGTCATCAGTTTCTTGGTTTTTTTTATTGTTTTTTTTTTTTAGCAGAAATGAATAAATGCAAACAGATCCATTCTTGGCTGTTCATTGCTCCTCCATACACATCAAGCACTCCTTCTCCTGCACTGAGAGTGCATGACCTCTGTCTGAAAGGCACCTTATTAAAAATAAATGATCTGTAGAGTGTGTAAATGCACACACACCCACGCGCGCACACACACCATCACTCAGACAGTGAAGATGAGAGCTATTCCTGGCATCGCTTCTAAAGTTGGTCAAACACAGAGTATAGTCCAGTAGTAACACAAGTTTGACTTTTTTTTTTATCTTGACCACATTTCAACAGAGGCTCATTCACCCTGCACTGCTGATTTGAGGATTTGCTTTATATGAGACGGCCATATGAAAGATTTCTCAGCTCATAAAAGGTCTGGAGTGAAATTAGTGAACTTAACGTGAGAGGAGCATCATTTTTATATGATTTAAATGTCTTCTTTCTTTTTAACGCATTTGTTTCCTTCTCAACTTACTCTTCAATAGAAAGCTGATCCTTTGTTCAATGACAATTTCCTATTTTGCAGTAGATCTGCATGGTTTGTGTTAGGGCTGAATCGAATAATCAAATAAATTGTGATTACTCGCTTATAGGGCTGTGTAATTTTATTGATTCTACAATATTTATTGATCATTTTTTTCCTCAGAAAGTATTGATTTTTCTTCTGTGAGGATGGATATATTAAATCCTACTTTGAGTTTTATGTCAAATCCACATGAATTAAACAATATTTATTGTATTACAACATCAGTTCAATTAATTCAATTCATGTCTTTGAAACAGTCACAAAATGTCACCAAAATCACTCTGTCCCTAAAATATTTCAGAAAATCTTAAAAATGTATCGTTTGCTGAATATTGTTATATATAAATCATATTGTGCGCAGGATATAGCTTATCGTATTGTATTGTGAGATTAGTGTATTGCTACAGCCCTGCTAGTTTATAGAAATATTTGTCAACTAATTTATTTAATGGAATAATTGTTAGCTGGAGTACACACTCTTAAAAGGCCATTTGCTGAGAGAACAACCTCAGAGCAGTAGCTAAGCCAAAACCTCATTAGGAATAATGCTCATTTTGCATTAAAGATGAAAAAACTTATTTCTGTGTAAATATGCTCTGGCTGCAGATGCATTCTTTTCTACAAATGATTAAGCATTCGCTAAAGGAATGCTTAGCTGACATTGCATTTTAGGCAATAAAATGTTTTTTGTTTTTTTTTATTAATTGAGTTATTTGTTTATTTGGATTTTTATATATTTTTTATATTGTATAACATGAACTTAAGTGGTTAAATGAAAACTCTGCAAAATGTGCAGATTTTATGTTTATTATTATTTTTTAATCTAGTTACGATAATCATCAGAATAATCAGTAAGATATTACTAAAATATTCTAATGATATGCTAATAATATACCTAAACGCCAGTTTCTAGTTTGAATGGCTACTACACAAGCTAAACGTTTGCCACAAAGCTTTCAGTTTAAATAAGGATAAACGCACAAAAACAAAATGGATTATGAAGAAAGGTTTATTCTTCCTGACTTTATTTCTGTCTTTTTGTCCGAATCATTCCATCCATTCATCTGTCCATCCAGGTGCATGGCATCCATTCATACATGCACGCATGGATCCATCTACAGTGTTCGTCCATTGGTCCTTCAGGTTATCCGTCCTTGTTCATGTGTATCCATTGATTTGTTTGTCTGTTTGACAAACAAATCAATCTGTCCATCTGTCCATCCTTTTGTTTATTCATTCATTAATATGTTAGCCAATTTTCTATCCATCTGTCTATCTGGTGGCCTTTAAAATTTCCATGTTCAGACTACGACGTCTGAGGAAATATTAAAGAATGACAAAAAACAATCACAAAGTATTTTGGAATTTTGACTTTAGGGAATTCAACAATGAAAAATATGTAGAGAACGATTTCGAGGAATATTTGATTCTGTCTCAAGAAAATAGTTCAGCTCTCAGTATGAGCGTTCTTTTGCTTTTCGACATTGTTAGTCGGTTTAAATGCTTCCAAAGTCCCAACAACCTTTATGCGGCGTTGATGAATATTCATCAGCCTTGACCAAAACCCTTATTGCCGTTCTTCTGAAAGTTGAACCACGTACCACAAACCCTTTGGGGAGGTGTTATATAGCTTACAACTCATACACAATCCTCTATGTGACATTCAGGGAACACATACTTGGTCCTTCATCTCCAAAAGTCTCTCCAAGTCTCTCCCACCCTCGCTGTCAGCGATGATGACAGGAGGAATGATGTTTAAAGATGTCATGTGCAGATGAGGAGCTGGGTGTGTGTAAGTGTGTGTGTGTGATTTCTCCAGAGTGAGGGGAATTATTAACAGCTGAGACAGCAGCTAGTAGACATGACTATTACTGACAGTGGTGTAGCTCCAAGAAGGGGCTTTGAATAGATTTTCTGGTTCCCTGGTAGATATGTGGGATCTTTTTGGTGGGTGTGCTGGATCAGAGATCAGAGGTTGGACTGAAATATGATTTGAAAGAAATGTTTGTCTTGGGGGAACAAAATATAAATCCATCAAGCTGGCCATGAAGAGCGTGAGTTAGTTTTCGACTCGGCAGTAAATATTTCCTCCACTTTTTGCTTGCTGTGTTTTTCCTGCTGTATATTCAATTATTTTAAAATAGTAGTACTTCATGCATTCAGGTCTTGACACAGAAAATATTCAGAGCTTTTGTTCATGGTTTGTAGATATGTGAACACATTACTGAAGCTGGTTCCTCGAGTGTTGGCCCTCCAGGATCAGCTGAGGGAGGCTGTGCAGAATGGAGACATGGAGACCTGTCATGGGATCTGCCGGATCGCTGTGACTCTGGGAGAGAACCACTCTAGGTGTGTCTGTGTTTCGGCAGATGTTATGATATTGATATAAAAAAAGAATCCTTAAGTGATCCTGTGATCGTGTTTCATTACGTCTAACCCCCATTTGCTTCCTTTGTGCCTTCGCCTCATCTTGGTGCCTGCAGGACTCTGTTGGAGCAGGTGGATCACTGGCAGAGCTTCCTGGCTTTAGTCAACATGATCATGTTTTGTACAGGCATCCCCGGCCATTATCCAGTCAATGAGACCACTAGCTCCCTTACACTAACCTTCTGGTACACACTACAGGTAAGAACAGCTTTGAATGATGACATTTGAACATTTACCTACTTCTACTTTGGTCCTTCTTTTGAAATATTTTTCATTTGTCTTACATGGTACGTTGGCAGTGTGGCACAAAGCTAAAACCTTTGTTAGCCAATCAGATTGCTTCAAAACAACCACAACTTTTTCTTAGAAATTAAACCTGTAAGCAGAAGGTTCATTTGTGTGGAGAAAGATAAGTTGAATTACTTTCAGGATATAAAGTTAATAAAACACAGGACGATGTCCATTGGGAATCATGTCAAAGCAAGTATATGGATATATTGACACATTATTTGTCTCAGAGTGTAATAACCCTAAATATTTGTTTTCCCATGTATAAAACACAGTTTTTGAAAATTTCCCCTTTTTAGTGGTATTAAGAGGAGTTTTATAACATAAAAATACCTGCTTTGTGCCTACTTTTTTCTCAGGATGAAATCATGTCATTTGAGTCAGATAAGCAGGCAGTGTACCTCCAGGTCTACAGGCCAGTGTATTTCCAGTTGGTGGATGTGCTGCTTCACAAAGCCCAGTTCCCCTCGGACCAGGAATATGCGTCCTGGTCCTCGGATGAGAAGGAGCAGTTCAGGATTTACAGGTGCATATACTTGTGCTTGTTTTCCCTGATTTGTATTCCTGATTCATCTCTATCTGAAATTACTCACTGACTGGATGATTGGTCAGCAAATGAGTGTCTCTCTCTCTAATGGACTCTAAACGCACTGGTGGCTGAGGGGGGGGGCAAAACCTGTCTGACACAGATTTAACAAGTAGGATTTCGAGACTGCAACTCGCCTGAAATGTCTGTCTGCACTCCTCTGTCCTTCAGGGTGGACATCTCAGACACACTCATGTATGTGTATGAGATGCTGGGAGCAGAGCTGCTGAGTAACCTGTACGATAAACTAGGGAGGCTATTGACGAATACAGAGCAGCCTACATCATGGCAGGTGAGTGAGATGGATTAGCGATGTTAAAAAGAAGGAGTGTAAGCCGTTTTCTGCTCAAAAAAGTCTTAGCTTTGGAAAAGATTTGACAAAAATATGCATAATAACCCAAAGTAAAGAATATTTTTCTTTTTCTTTCCCCATAAATTTATATTCATCTCCTTTAGCACACAGAAGCTTTGCTGTATGGCTTCCAGTCTATAGCAGAAACAATAGATGTAAACTATTCTGACGTCATCCCAGGCTTGATAGGACTCATCCCTCGAATCAGCATCAACAATGTCCAGTTAGCCGATACGGTCATGTTCACAATAGGTAAGGTGACAGATGTCAAGACAAAAATATATATTATTTTTTCCTGTCTGAAAAATGAATTCATGGTGTCTCTGTAGGCGCTCTGGCTGAATGGTTAGCGGATCATCCAGTGATGCTCAGCAGTGTCCTGCCTTTGGTTTTACAAGCATTAGGAAATCCAGACCTTTCCGTATCGTCTGTTTCGACCTTAAAAAAAATCTGCAGGGAATGCAAATATGACCTGCCACCCTACGCAACCAACATCGTAGCAGTTTCTCAGGTAAGTGGACATTTACATACAGTTTTTATTTTCTGCCTTGAAATGATGGCCAGATGAAGTAAATGTTGTCTAGAAACTGATGATTTTCAGCTCAATTGGAGCTGACTGGTCAGTCGAAAACTGATCCACGATTTGTTGAAGTTGATAAGAAGGGCTAGCAACACTTTTTTTTTACGTGGATGTTGTTACTGATGGAAGAAGACTCAGTTATTTGTTTTCAGTATCAATGAGGTGTTAAAAAGGAAGCCCAGCGATGTAAGAAGCCTTTTTAGGTAAACTGCATTTTCTACAACATGTCCTGTTTCATTAAGGCTGAGAGAGAGAGAGCAAGACTTCTGCAGATAACACAAAAGCTAAATGCACAACAGTAAAGTTGCTTTGTTGCAAATTTTTCAGTTTTATACCTCTAGGGAATTCACTCTGTAGTGTTAATTGCTGTTAGAAGATGCTAAAGAAAGTTCAAAACTTTAATTTTGTTGCAATTTTGCTTTTGCAGGTACAGACTCATGCAATGTGATATCTGATCTGATCTTCTATTGAGAATATTTGAGATCATCATGGCAGGATAATCTGCTTTATGCCATTTATGATAATCAGTCATGCTCAATAAATTAGAATATTATTGAGAGGTTTTCTCAACCCACTAAGTGGAACACATTATATAGATTAATTACATCCAGACCGATGTTTTCAATCCTTTATTCTTGTTAACTATGACTTTCTGCTTAGAGCTAATGAAAAGATGACATTTAATACTGAAATATTAAATCAGGTCAATAAAAAACATTTTATACCGAAATGTGGGTTTAATGAAAAGTAATACATGATTAAAAGTTATTTTTAAGGGTAATTTTAATCTGACCAGTGAGCCTCATCAGACCCCATCTTCTGATGTATTATGACTGTAGCTCTTGAGGGGAAGTTTGAGTCTGCCAAAATTAGTGCCAGCACTTCAAAGTTTGACATAAAAGCTGAGATTTGTCACAATATTCTGATTGGTGCATCTGTGATTACACTACGTCTTCTTCAAGGTGTTTTTATATTCCAGAAATAACATCAGTTGAGCTTAAAAATAGTTCCAGTTGCGTTTTGTTTAAAGCTACTTTTTGTTTTTTCTATTGAATAATAGAGCTCTTGCTCTTTTTGTCTTTTTTGTCCCTGAAGGAGGTGCTTATAAAACAGATCCACAAGGTTTGTATCTCTGTTTTTTTTGTGCATTTCACAGGCATTTAAACTTCAAATGCCATATCATGAAAGACTCTGCTCTCTGAAACATGTTTGCAGTTTTTCTTGTAGACATATTATTGACTGAAAGCTTATTGTTTGCATAAACGGTCTCTTCACACAGACCAGTCAGTGCATGTGGCTGATGCAGGCTCTGGGATTCCTGCTTTCCGCTCTGCCTGTGGAGGACATCTTGAGAAACCTTCATTCCCTCATCACCCCCTACATTCAGCAGCTAGAGAAGCTAGCTGATGAGACGGTCAGTTCACACCCAATGCAAAACAACACACTCACACACACGCACGCATACGCGTTTGCGCACACAGAGACACAGCATGCACAGATGGACTCTGGCCAAAAGGGACAGGCTTTCTGTCTGCGTGGTGTCACTGCAGTGGAGCGACTCGCTGCAGGACCAGATTGGGTTTGACCCTGCACCATTGGCAAGTGACTCATGTTGGATCACCAAAGACGTACTTTCTCTGACTAATGCAAGCACTGACTCTTGAATGAAATAAATGTATTAGGAAAAACATCCCCAGAAACACACTTACAGTAGGTCAGGCCTTTGTGCGTGCAACATGCAGTCATTCAGAAATGGAATTAGAATCAACTTGAATATCTTTAATATTAGAAACGATCCTTCTGGATTGTATAAAGAAGGAGCTATATGCATCTAAAATCAGTTTATTTGCTTTTTGTGTAAAAGATTTTCTTCTGACGTCTTTGGGTTATAGGTTGTTTATTTCTTTGTGTTTCTATGTTCTATAATAACACGCTCTCTGATCCATCCTAACTTTCTCCCCTTCTTATTGTTTTTACTGAGCTTCATGTTGTCCTGACATTACGTCAGCCGAAGCAGTCAGGTGCTCTGTCTGTCTGGAGCCGGCCAAATACTGGCACCTAGTGGGGAGACCTTCGGCTTCCATTACGTCAAGGGTAAAAGAGCACAACGTCTGAAGGCGATGACCAAAAAAGGAAAACGATTGATTCACTCGGATGAGTCACTGAGCTCAATAAGATCACATAATTTTAATTTTCTAGACAGACCGTTATACAGAGAGGCATTAGTCAAAATCTGAAGAATAGTAGGAGGTGTTATAATCAGTGGGTGTGGCAGGTGTGTTGTTTGTTATTCTGATTGTTGGCTGTGTTATGTCTCCATGGTGACACTGATTTTGCCCTGTTGAAGCCGTGATTGTTCAGCAGTCAGTTAGAAATAGGCCGACACGTGACGCTCAAAGTCTGTTATTTGACCCTGCTGCTTTACAGTTTTATTTCAGGTCATAAGATTGTATTTTTATGGATTCTAACTGTATGAGTAGGTAATCCCATAATGCATCTGAATCGCCACATCGGGTAGGAGATGTTCTCCAAGTTTTGTTTGCTGCTCAGTCTGTTGAACGTTGGCAGAATCAGTGACAGTTTATTCTACAAACTGAACATATTTAGCATCAAGTGCACTTAAATATTAACCATCTCAATATTAAAATGAACATTTATTGTGACTGTGCATCGTTTTAATGTTTTATTGCTGTCGAGCTGCACACACAAGTTGCTGTGATGATGCCCAGACCACCTGAGTGTCCACAGAGGAAATTTCACAGATCAGAGCTTGATCACAGATGTTAACACACTGAAAAGAAAATATGGCAGCTGTGGTGCTTGTCTTTCAACAGAGCCCTGGTGTACATAGAGCCTCCTCCTTCTTCTTTCCTCTAACTTTACATAAACACTGCATTGTGGGATGAGAAGTTACTCTTTAACTTTTGACATAAAATGTGTTTTTTCTGATTTCTTGTTGTTGAATTTGCTCTTCTTAATTTTTAAATAAAAACAAGAACACTATAACACTGACTGATTTACATAGGATTTAATAAATAAAAAACCCAAAATAATTTAAGGTGCTAATTTCTTAAAGCTGAATTATATAAATGTAATTATGCCGTTTTTCCTCTTAGCAAAATGTTTCTATGCATAGTAAAATAGATAACTCTTATTCCTACAGTCTTTTTCACTGAGGCACAGAATGAACATTGGAACGAGTGGAAGAAAAATCCTTGTTGGGGTTAAATTGTCTTTCTCTTCTGTTTTTTTTTTTTTTTTTTTTTTTTTTCCCTTTAGCCTAATCCCTCCAATAAGCTGGCAATCATTCACATCCTGGGGCTGCTGTCCAACCTGTTCACTACGCTCGACATCAGCAAGCAGGACGATGAGTCGGCTGACGGCTCTGCACCACCTGTCAAAGCAACCCCACCCCCTCCAGGACCAAATCCGGTCTGCCACTACACACCATAACTAGACTCATAGTTAGTTAGTAGTTTAGGAGGACAGTCACTGACAAACTGAATGTAAAGATGGCTGATAGCATAGTGAATGCATCACTCAAAGGTACATGACAGTATTGGAGATTTAAACGCCACATAATTCTTGGGACAATATGACTTTCTTTTCCTAAAACATCAACTTCAGTCATTGTAATTCTGCTGCTGACCTGTTTAGTACAAATGTTAGAGGCTGTTTTCCTGTTAGTTACCGTTTTTCTTTACTTTTTCAGTGACTGTGTTCTCTCCACATTGTTTCCTGTGTTTTTAGGTGGTGGTCGTTTTGCAGCAGGTTTTTGCCCTCATACAAAAGGTTCTGAGCAAGTGGCTGAATGACTCGCAGGTCGTGGAGGTACGTAGACACGCCGAGCCAAGTCCAGTCACCTCTCTGTGTCTGCGGCCCACACATCTCAGTCTTCGATGTTTCACAGGCGGTGTGTGCCATCTTCGAGAAATCTGTGAAGACCCTCCTGCATGACTTTGCCCCCATGGTGTCTCAGCTAAGCGAGATGCTTGGCCAGATGTACAGTACAATTCCCCAGGCATCAGCTCTTGACCTGACACGACAGGTAGTCAGTCGACTCAAAAACAAAAAGCACAAACTTCCAGTTGCATCAAGAGAATTTAGAAAAGGGATTGTGTAAGCCAAAAAGCTGCCCATTAGTGAAAAATTATTTCGTTTTTAAAACATCTTGAGTATGATTCATAACTAAATGAAATTGTTGTTATGTGTTAAGTGTTATAAAAAATTTTCTGATTGGTGTTCATCAAAGAGGTCAAAAAGTGGAACATTTAGTACAACTTATTTCATTTGACATTTGTCTTCTTGTGAGTAAGAAATTGCTCACATTAGTCACACAGCATTGGCAGCTACTTTTGTTGGTATGAGACCTATTGTTATGTTTAAAGATTAAGGCTTTGGAAATGCCAGATTTAATCCTAGTATGTCTATTAAAGCTTGGGGATGCAAGTTCACACAAGTTGATTACTTTGGAAGAAATGTAACATCTATACATTTCTTCCACAAATTGTGCAGTTTTACCTTTACTGTTGTTTTTTAGGTTTGAAGCTCATGATGGTTGTATTCATTTCGGTGTCTGAAAGTGAGAAATATGTTAGAAAACATATACAAGGAAGCTTCAGAAAAAAAGTGAGAGGAGAAAGAGGTCAGGAGATAACAGGCTGGTGACCAACCCACATTTTCAAAGTTGCTCTGTTATTGGACATTTTATCTTTAATTCGTCTCAGTGGAGAATGGGCATTTGGAGCAAAATAATAACGTCGAGAACTAAAATTCAGGAAGATTTTTATCAACTCTGGTTCAGAAGAGCATACTGGTCACAGTTGTGTTAAACATAGCAGCAGTGAACGGAAGAAGCTGAAAGTCTCAGTGTTCTTCAATTAATCAGTCCGTTTCACTCCTATGTAGCTTTTAAGACATTATGCAGAGAATACAATTTGCTGCTCATTCCCTTTGTCATGCTTCATAAGATTTTTTTTTGTTCTTGGACTAAAATAAAAAAAGGTCCATAGATTCCTGCTTTGGACTCTAACTGGACACCTTTATCAGTAAATTTATTGATACATAAAAGCTGGGTGTGAAAGTAATCTGGATGTTTTAATGTGAGTAAAGCTGCAGCCTTACATTTTTTGTTTTAGTTGCCGTCTGACTTGCTGAATTGCTCATTTCAGATGGTGCATATCTTCGCCAGCGAGACAGACCACTTCCCACCAATCAAGGCTCTGTTTGAGCTGGTTACCTCGGTAACACTGTCCGTCTTCCAGCAAGGTAGGGGTCCAGCAGAGTTGGGAGTTTCAGGACTCTTAAACAATTTCTGTTCAGGTGAAGGATGGATGTTCAGATCAGGACAAATTTATTAATAAAACATAAATTTGTTTTGTGTTTGGCGTAAGCAAAATTTCTCATTAAAGTTATCCATCTTCAAAATATGCTAACAAAAGTTGGACTTTTTAATGTTTGCTTGTAAATATTTGAGGAACTGCAGTGTTTTCTGTCATTTTGGTGTTTTTAGAAGACAGAGCAACCCCTTCCAAATACTGGATGTTTTTTGTCTGTAATAATAAGTATTATTTGTTTAAATGGGTGATGTCTTGAAGCTGCTAATATCTGAAAGCAGAGGAACGAGGAGGCCATTTCAATTTAGCCAAAGCAAATCCGTGAATAATCAACATTCATCTGCCAGAAATACCTGACTCTTGTCACTACATTACAGACTACAACCATAAACCTTGTCAGCACACCACATTTTTAAAATGTGGTGTTTGATTCAATTAAAAAGAAAACAGTTTGTACGTTTTAGTCGATGAATTTCCTCACTCACATGAATGTCAGTAGACTTTAACTTTTTTTGTTTCTTACTCAAAAGCCAGCCTTCTGTTCACCGTTGGCTCATGGGTGTAAATCTTGAACCAGAAAGATATTCAGTGGCCATATGTTTTTCATCAATGTGTCCATGCCTTTTGCAGCTTTAATAGGTTCTCTGCAATTTGGAACGACATAATCAAAAACTACAAATAGCAGCCAAGCTAAACATCATTAAGGAAAAAAGTGCAAACATCACTGTCAGCAACTTTCAAGCATTACTTTTTCTCTACCTGTGAGCATTAAATACAGGAACAAAATTAACCGCAAACAAAAGCCCGACTCAAGCCTACAAGGAAGATTTCATCAATGCAGACCTTTTTTTGCCCTTACTGTTTAAATCATTTTTCAACTTATGATTTGCTGTAAACACATGAAGTCAACATGTTATCATGTTTTATGTTTGTCTAATCTCTGCTTAATTTTGCTCTTCCGTTTGTTATTTATTTTTATATTTACAGATTAAGGCCAGGTCTTTCAAATGTTTTTGTGTTTTTTTTATTTTTACTGAATGTCATTTAGGGATCAAGAAGTTGATCCTTTTTTTTTTTTTCTAAAATTTTCTAGACTATTTGTATCAGGTGTGGCTGATGCCTCTGCTCTCTGTGTAGTCCCTTTTCTCCCCTCTTCTCTACTCTTGCTTTGACTGGTTAAGCAATGGCTGCCTCTCCTGCATTTTAAGTGATTTTATTTGTTGTACCCTCTGAGCAGGTTCCTGCAGTACACAATAATAATTAAACAGAGTACAGTCAAAGAGCAGGGGACCAGTGGCTTATTCATCAGGCCAGCAGGGAACATGTCCGCTGCCACCCCTGTTTTTGGACAAGAGGCTCTCTGAATAAGCCCTGTGCAAAAATCTTCTAAATCACTGACACGCCAGGAAAAGATGTTGAAAAAACCTAAAATAGATTCATTTTTTTTGCAGCTACATAATTTCACATTGAAAAATTTAGAAAACTACAACTTCTCAGAGCTGGTGCCAGTGAGGTTCCACACTGGCACCTGTATCAAATATTGTTATTTGATACAGCAAATAAAAAACTGTATCAAAGTTTTCACTGATTTCTATTACTGTTGATTAAGACAAGACAGAAAGTGTCTATTTTTTGGTGCCGTTTGCTGATTTATAATGATCAATAGAGATTTGTCTGTCTTGATTAAAAGCAAATCAACTTTATCATTCTGCAATGTATTTTGTGGGCTCTTCACAACACAAACTAGACAAAATAGAACAAATTAGTTATTTAATGGAAAGCACATTATCCTAACAGCAGTGTCATTAAAAGTCCCAATTTTATTGCCTTTCATCGAACAATTCTACTCAAATAGCAAAAAAGCAGTTTTTATGGAAGTTTTCAGAGTGGGATTATGTCATTGCATTAAAATACCATATTTTAGGCCTCTTCAACGTCTTTTCCAGGGTACCAATAATTATAGAGGGTGCCGTATCATCTCTAAAGTTTGTGTGATGTGGATGAGGGCTGAAGGGTTTTTCAGTAGGCCTGGGAACAGGCTCACTATAGACACATGTTTTTCTCATCACTTCTAACTCATCTGAATTATTATTTTGAAAGAAAAAAGAAATTTTTCTGTAGACTCTTAAATGATGACTCAAGAAGATTTTTTCTTAATGTAAATTATAATTGTAATTTTTTTTAAATGACTCGCATCAAAGTCTGGTAGTTTGTGTCCAGCACGATGGAGGTAATAAGCAGATTTGAATGTATTATTGAATAGTAGGACAGTACGTTCAGTTTAAAAGCCAAAGGGATCTTTGGAGGAAATGTGTTGCTTTTAATCTGATCACAATGCTGCTGCTGGTGCATTATGGGAAGGAGGGTGCGTTCAGGTTCGGTAGCCCTTCTTCCTCATCCTGTTGCAGTAACAGAGGTGCCTTCTGGGTTCCCACTCCAAACCCACCTTTGCTTCTTAGATTTCTTCCTTTTCTCTCGTTACTTCTTCTCTTTTGGTTTCCCTCCAAGCAGACCCATGTGTTTGTCTTCTGCCTGTTATTTGTTTTTGGTTGGTCTCTTCTTCCAAGACTCTGCCAAAGCTTCATATGTCCCCCCCCGTCCCCCCTCCCACCCACCCTTATCGCCCCCTCTGTTCCTTACTCACATGTAAATTATTTCAATGAAATATTTTTTGGTTCTCTTTTTATTTCCACATGACTGTTGAATCTATTAAGTTGCTGTTTGTATATTATTCTTATTCTCTCTTATGATTTCTTAAGTTTCATCTTTATTATATTATAGGACCCAGGGATCATCCTGATATTGTTGATTCATTTATGCAACTCCAAGCTCAGGTGTGTTTTTTGGTTTCTTATTTCATTCACTTTGGGTTTCTCTCCCTTTCTTTCCTTCTCTCTCTGACTTCTAGCTGGTTTTCTTTCTTCCTCTCTTCCTCTCTGTAGCTCTTGCTGTGTTTTGTTACTGGGCCTTAAGGTGTCCCATCACACAGGCGAGGCAGTGGAATGAAACACTCGAGGGAACTGTTTGCAAAAGGGACATTTGTCTCTCCACGAATCCTTTTAGGCTCGAGCAGTTGCCTCACCACTTACCTGCAGAAACCACTGATGGATGCAGGATGCTCTCTTAGTCTGTATACGTTGCTTTAGACTGTGATGGTTTAAGCTTGACGTAAAATACAAGTGTTTTTCAATCAACTGAAATATAATTAATTCAGTTTAAAAATTAAATTCTGTGTAGATACATAGATTTAATCACAGAGAGAAACACCTTCTTCAGCAGCGACCTGCTGTAGTTTATCCATCTTATGGAGAATGTCAGTAGCTGTCTGCTTGACAACTGTCTACTCAACTTCTCCATTATTTTATTATTATTACCTTATATAGAAATATTTCTTAATTAAACTCATTTTTTGTTGTTTTCTTTTTCTTTTTCTTTTTTTTACATATTCCAAGAAACTGAATTTTGGGTTTTCATTAGCTGTAAGCCCAATAACCAAACTTAACAGAAATAAACACTGGAAATATCTGATTTATTGAGTAATTATTTTATATAATGTGAGGTAAGCTTTAAGAATTTAATAACTGAAATTAATTACCTTCCCAGTTAATTGCTAATTTATTGGTTCTATCATGATATTAAAAATATACAACAGGATCAAATTGCTGTTAATCAGAAAAGCAACAGCTGTTCATAAGGCAGCTAAAATAAGGCACCAAATTTGACTTCTGCATTTATAATAATATAAATTATAACATTTCTTGTCAGTCTTTTGGTTTTCATTTAATAGAAAAAGCAAAAATGTAAACACCCACCTTCAAAGCTACTCAAAGTTTCTGTCACCGTTTGATTCAAAGTCCTTCTAATAAGGTGCTGAAGTGACTAGGATGTTCACTGCCCCTCCCACACATGTTGCTGCGGACTGCTGGTCAGCTGGCTAAAAGAAGAAAACAACTATGAATCTATCAGCTTTGAAATGTTTCTACTTGCTAAAACACGAAGATGAGTGAAAACTAAAGGAGACTGCTCTTATAAAGGTGATGCCGTCTTAAAGCTGACAAGACGTGACCTGATTTAAATGGAAGAATGTGATTTCCATCACACCTTTTCCCATCATATTCATGATGCTGTTATTTTTCATCAAGGTCACCAGGCTGTGGGAAATCTCATGTTGCTATCTCATGTTACTGTTACATTATTAGTAGTATGTTAATGGCATTCTTTTAGTCCTGACAGTGTTTTTTCCTTGACTGGAAGCTTTTCCAAAACTGTTAAATGTGTTTTCATGTAAGCAAAGGAGACTTAATTTAGCCTCTATCAGCCAGCTGACCATCAGTGTGAAGCAACAGGTGGGGTAGGGGGAGCTCTACATTATTCTGTCCTTTAAGAATAAAGTTTTTTGCCTGAACATTAAAAGGTCTTTCAACAGTAAGATGTGGTACGACTGAAAAGTTGACTGCATTTTTAAATAACTGAAAGTTTAGAAATCCTTTCGTTACATTCCTGGAATAAAATTAGACAAATATTTAGCATGAAAAATATGCGATTTAAAACAGCCAATCTGGATTGTTGCGCGTTAGGTTTTTAAAAACATCAACACCTTAGTCGTATTTTGGTGACTAACCAGGTGACTGGTTAGTCCCTGAGCCCAGTACCCCTCTGAAGTCATTCCAGCCCAGAGCCAATCAATGCCTGAATGAATTAATATTCAGCTAATATTAATCTGCTCCAACAAATTGGCTGATGGCTCTCTCGTTTTTATATTTTGTCTTTTGTCTTCATTCTTCCTTTGTTTTCTATCTTTAGATAGATCTGACCTTTTCTCCCTCTCCCTCTCTCCCTCTCTCCTCTCCTCCATCCTGAATAAGTTCATTATTATGAGATGAGTTGTCTTTCTCTTTATCTGCACATGTTAATTACTTATTACACACTTCTGTTGCATATTCTGTCCAGTCAACCAAAAACAAGGAAGATGCAATTGAGTTTGAAGAATCAAAGCCAAATCCCACCATTGCCTTTAGTTTTGACTTAAGTTTCAAATGATTTCAAAGTTTGATTTTTTGCAATTTGTTTGTTATATCTGCATCAGTTCTGCATTGGAGGATCTCTGGATGAGTTTGGATAAATTTCTTTGCTAACAGATGGAGAGAGCACTGTAGCCTGGTAGGCAGATCTGGTCCTCTGTTGCCATCAGATCCGGCTACCAGGCTTGGCGGGTGTTGTTTGTTAGCCGTACTTTTGAAGGAGCTTATGCAGTGGAATGTGGTGAAGCAGTAGCGGACGGGTCGGCCCCGCAGAAACGTAATGTGAACTGCTTTTATCTCGTAGGCCCTCAAACGGAAGCCCGACTTGTTCTTGTCAGAGAGTCTTGACGTGAAAGCGGTGTTCCACTGTGGTAAGTGAGCGCGAGTCTCTCACAGGCAGCACCTGCCCCTGTGCAGAGATGTGCTTGGCTTTCCAGCCAGCCGTGTTCCTGTCAATACAAACTGTTCGCGTTTGACATCGGTCCTCAGCGGCTCCTGTCTCCTCTCTCCCAACTTCAGGAATCCTGTCACTCAAATTTCCAGAGGCCCCGACGGTCAAGTCGACATGTCTGTTCTTTGTAAGCACACGGATACACACATGCTGCAGGAACAGAAAACTATTGCAAATGCCTAAAATTTGACAACTGTTTGGTTCTGCTAGACTGAACTGCTGCCGCACTGCTCAGATGTGCCTCCGTTAGCCAGGGTGGTGCAGGAGGACGGCAAGCTGTTGGTCCAAGCTGTGCTGGAGGTGAGAAGCTGCATTACTTCTCACTTTAATTATATAGCATCATGCTGTGGTGTCTCTTAGCAATGATGGAAAATAATACATATTTTTGTGTTCTCTTTTAAACGGTTATAAAATAAATATTCAGAAAGTATGGTGCATATTTGACTAGGGCTGAAACGATTAATCATGATGAGTTGATTATTGAAATGACAAAAGCTAATATAGTCGGCGAATAAGCGTTAACTGGAGTATAATGACTTTAAAAAAGGCCATGTATTGAAACAACATTCTTAGAGAGGTAATTAAGCTAAAAACTGTACCAAAAAAAAATATCTTTACATATGTTCTACCCACAGCAAATTTTGTATAAAAAAGGCTTAAGTGCTTAAATAAAAAATCTGCAGAATGTGCCAATTTTGTATCTGAATAATTGATAGTTTAATCAATTACTAATCTAATCTTTAACCCCCTTTAACTTGATGCCGTTAAGTAAATGGTTAAGCAAAGTGCAACTGAATGTCACCAGAGGTCACATTGTTAGTAGCAGTCCATCTTTGAGTAATTTAATCTCTATGAATCCAGCTGATCTTTTAGAGAACACATGTAAAGCTTAAAGCTGTGTTATTAAAACAACATCCCAAAATCTGAACATCTCACACAGCTTTGCTCACTTGATTATCTGAAAATGGAGAGGATTTACAAAATAAGACAAAACACACATTCCACACTGTAAAAGAAAGGAGTGGCAGCATTATACTGTGGTGAGGATTTTCTCCCACAAGATTTTTGTTTGCACAGTATAAAATACTAGGTTCCAAATTATGTATCAATTTGTCTTTGTCTTTCACACAAAATACGCTGCAGGTTGTGCACTGTTCTACATGACGACCTGTAGAGAAGTTCTGTAGGTTTCAATGCTGTTGGTACGTCCAGACTAGTAAAGTATTTCCTTGTTTCTCTGCAGGGCATCGGGGGCGGAGCATCCCGGAGTCTGATGGACCAGTTTGCTGAAGTGCTGTTCAGCCTGAACAAGCACTGCTTCTCGCTGCTCGCCGTGTGGCTGAAAGAAGCACTGCAGCCTCCTGGCTTCCCGTCGTCACGCATCACCACCGAGCAAAAGGACAACTTCTCCCAGCAGATCCTCAGGTATCAAACCTGGAAGGTTATTTACACGATTACGAGATGAAGTCTGAGGGTTGGGCAACATTGTAAATTACCTACGCTCAGTGATTTGTTCTTTTCTCTCTCTCTCTCTCCCTCTTTTGCAACGCAGAGAGCGAGTAAACAAGAGAAGAGTGAAGGACATAGTGAAAGAGTTTACACTGCTGTGCAGAGGTCTGCACGGCACAGAGTACGCTGCTGAATACTGAAGCACTGCCCCACGTGCTCCCAGCTAATCGTAACCTTCGTCCTCAGTGCAAATACCCAGATGCCACAGCAACAAAGTTCTCTCCAACCCCATAAAGACATCGAGAAACGATTGTAACGATAATCCATCCAGCCGCAGGACAAAGACACGGAGCACAGACACGGAGCACAGAGCTGCCATCGGATCAGAGGACAAAACTCCAACTCCCAGCAGGCCTCAGAGAGAGCCTCCTCCTTGCTGCATTGATTCTTTCACTGTTAAAAGATTGATTGCCTCTTCCTCCTCTCTTCTCTCCTTTTTAAAGGTCATTTCATTGGAAGGTTTTTGAGCAGCACACCCAGCATGCTGCCTAACGCCGCCTCCTATCTCTGGCTTGTTCTGCCTTTCTAGCTCTTCCTGTGGTTCCCTAGGTTTGTTTCCTGGTAATTAGCATCTATATGAAATGGTAGTGGTATCGTACGTAGCTACTTGACATTATTTTTCAAAGTAAACCAAGGTAATTATATAAATGTATATGTAAATACAAATAGGTGGTTTCAGTCCTGCTGCTGCTGCTAATGGGATACAAAGGAGCATTGTTTAGAGGTTTAGAGGTGGAGGGGAGGGGGTTCTGCAGGAAGTTATCCCAATATTTGCTCCCGCTCATGCCCCGCCCTGTGATCTCTGCGTTTGTCAAATTATATTAATTGTTTTGTGATTTTTTTTTTCTATTTCTTTTCTTAAAAGGCCTTTTCTGGGGTGTCAGTAGGGAGGGTAGACTGAAAACCACAATGTTTGGACTTTATACAGTCAAATAATTCATCAAGCCCTCTTTATTAGGGGCTGTACCTCATGTACGGTCATCCTACCCAGTCCTACTGCAGTCTCGCTCTTTACCACGAGGTAAAGCAGGACTGCTGAGAACAATGGCAGGAGGGAAACCGGATCCCTGTAACCAGCGCCATGATGGAAGCTGCTAAGAAGGAAACTAGGCATTTCTGACAGTGGGCTCCTTAGTCACTGTAATTGTGCAAAAATATTAATCCGAGTTGTGCATATTAACAGTTACTGCTGAACACTTGCGTATTTGAGTGTACGGGTGTGATCGTATCTGTATGTACGAGAGGTTTGCACATATGTATCCTTTATTTCCCGCCCTTACTCACTTGTTCTGTGCACTTATATTGGACCTATGGTACAAATGCATCGTTTTCTTTTCGGCTGGTATTCAAAGAGCCTGTTTTGTCCTTCAAGCCACGCTCACTCAGGCAACCCTGTTCAGAAAGACTGACCTGGAGCATCTAACACTCTTTGAACTCTCATCGCCTCTTTGTCAAACCAGACTCGTCCATCCACGTCATTCTCACCAACCACTTCTATTAACAAACGCTTGCGATCAAGCTACCCAGAATCCTCTGGGTCACTGCCTTGGAGAGGATCGGGAAGGGTCAGAGCACCACGACGTAAGATCGCCCGATAGAGAGAGTTTCCTCACGCCGACATTCTGTGCTCATCCTTTACGCCTGTGACGCTACGGCTGTAAATTAAAACTGTCTTTGTGAATCAGCAGCACTCGGCATCTAAACGTACCTTGTGATCTCTGATAAAACTTTTATCTCAGTATAATCCTTCTGTCTTATCCGAGGTGCCTGCAGACATGTAGCATGTATGTGTTTCGGGGTGGAAAGGGGATTTTGGGAGGGGGCAACAGTGGACGAAGACAGAGACCCAAGACAGGAATCACTTTTGATCCAAGCCGCTTCGCTTTAGTCCAATTAGTACAGTGAACGTCTTGCTGTTCAACACTGATCCCTGGTTTGTTTTATGCTCTTAGTCTAAAGTGAGAGAAGGAGCGGTGTTTATCACAGTCTAGAGTTGTAGGCGGATGAGGGGTGGAAGGAATTAAATGTACAGTGGTCTTTTTGTACCTTGGCTTTAATTTATTAAATATATCTGAGACTGCAGCTATTGATGTCTAACGGTTGTGGGTGTTTTTATTTTTCTCCTATCAGCACTTCTGTCAAAGATGTTCTTGTTTCTCTAGATGCTGGCTCAGATTTAAGAACATTATTTTGCCTGCGGACAAATATTGAATCACTTAGGTTTGTAGGATTACACCAACTTCATTCACTCAAAAAATATTCATCCTGAGTACAACCAATTTCTGATTAGCCTAAACATCCATAAATACTTACGTGACTTCTCAATGAGACACTTTGAGAGTGGGTTTTGTTTCTAACAAATGTCCACTGATGTTTAAAACACATTTTTTTATGTACAGTTATTGTTTTATTTGTAGCTCTGATAGATCAAGTGAAATTCTTTGACAAAACCATAAAACTTATAATGCAGGGAAGCAATGAACCCTGTCATAAGGAATTATTAGCAGCCGACATTCAGCCCTCCCTGCAAACCTGTCAAGTCTTGTAGAGGACAATTTTCAGCAGAAGTAGCAGATGATGCAGCAGTTCTGCAGGAAGCATCGTTGGAAATTGAAAAGTATTTTAATGCAACACATCAACCTGGCCAAATGGTATTTATAACAGCTTGGCTTGGGAAGAAAAATCTTTGGTAATTAAATTTGTCCATTCCAGTCTGTCTTGTTCCTTTTCACAAACTGTTCCCATGAGTTGTGATGTTGCCAGACTTCATAAAGTCCACGCAACGCTTTCTTCTACAACCTTAAGAGCAGCCCTGCAGAGTGCAATTACACACATTAGAATGAGGAATTTGAATAAGAACATGATATAAGTGGTTCTGGGTGGCTCAGTTGGTAGAGCATGCGCAATGACTAGACCTCGACGCGGTTGGCCTGGGTTTGATTCCTGCCTGCCTCCTGTTTTTAACAATGGCTACTTGTGCCAAAAGCAGAAGAAAAAAAAAAGACATGACGCAAATAGAGAGTGAAAAAATATGGCAAGCACAAATAGCTGTAGTCTAAGCACAATGAGCAGTTGCCTTATGTGACGTCACCCGAGGCGTGTTGAAGCTTGTTTTATTGGAGGGTTAGAGTTAAACAAATGAACAAAATAGCAGGAAAATGTATTGATTTGTTATGAAGGTTTAAAACTGTGAGAGAAGTGACGTTATAAGTTTTTTGAGCAATATGGAAAAATGTAAGTTTAATTCGACAGAACCTGGGCTTGTTGGTGTGAAGCTCTTCTGTTTTTATAAACAGTAGATACGGAGAGGTGATGCATTCAAGGTCTTCCCAAACTGTCTGACATTCCAGGATGTTCTCCCTCAACGATCCCCAGCTGCGCATGCGTGATGCGGTCAGAGCGGCGCACATGCGAGTGCTGATCTCCGTCCACCCTGCCCCCTGCCATCCTGCGTTGCCGACCCGTAAACAGACAACTTCCAAGCTTTCGTTCAGGAAGGCGAGTCTTGTCCAGATCTGCGGTGACTGTCTCAGCTTTTCATCCTAAACTAGTGAAGCTGCTGCACGTAAGTTAGCCTCCTGCTAACTCTCTGATCCATAGCTTTCAATCAGTAACTCCCCCTCCCCTTTGGATATGTTAGTGGTGTTACTCCTCATCTTCTTGCAGTCACTCTTGTGCTGTTGCTAACTGCTAAATTTGTAGTTACCGTGAAAATGTGGCGTGTGTGTGGGATACAGACTGCAATTTTCTGCATAAAGCTCCTGATTTATGCTCCCAGTTTTTGAATCATGACTGAGAGAGGAAGAACTGAAGTGAAAGAGTAAATCTCTTGTTAAAGACGTTTTCCCTCTAAAAGCAACTAAAGGAATCAAAATACACATGATGATGTGCACGAGAGAAGAAGACATTTTAGAAACAAACTGATGCTGCAGATAAAAAAAAAAAAAATCTTATTCAAAGCTAGAAAATCTGACTCAGTTCTGTTTTTTTTTTTGCCTTCACTCAATGCTGGCGGTTCATCATAAACCATCGCAAACATCTTGTTCTTTCCACTGAACGTAGTGGTTTATATATCAGTTTTTTGTTGTTGTCTTGCTAAAGAATGAATTTGAGTAAATCAGTCAAAGCACCTAAAGCAGAACAGAGGAGAGTCCTGATCTGAGCTCAGGACTGTCAGGACTGCCAGATTATTGAGGTTCTGTATCAGGGGTCGCCTTTTGTCAACATTTTATCTGTAGAAACCAGAGTTCTCCTCATCACCATGTTGTCTTTAACTGTGCTGCTGAGCTGGTCTTGAGTTGAGGAGGCAAACTTTGCGATTTATCAGTTTCACTTCAAAGTTTAGCTTAAAATTAATATTTAAAAAAAAAGTAGATTTCTTATTCAGAAATGATCTGTGCTTTATTTATTGTCTAACTTGTTTTGAAGTAGTTTATCAGTCTCTAATCTAAGGTTTAAAATGCATCGTGGAAAGTACATAAATTTAATTTGAAAAGTGGACTTTTCACATTTATGTATACATGATTGTGATGTCTCTTTAATGATTTAACACGCCACAGCTTCATTTGAAATATGATTTGATTAAAACTATATAAGAAGTGACGTGAATACCCAAACTATTATAATAGTTATATTTACCCAATAGTTTGGGTAACTACTGACAAAAAAAAAGCTTTGAATAAAAATATGTTTCGGTTTCCAGAATTTCATGAATTTCGGGGTAAAAAAATCTGAATAAAATTTGTGGATTATTCAGATGTTTAGTTTAGTACATCAGTTATCAGCTACATTAACTCTGAAGAATTTTCAATTTACATGAGTCACAGCAACATTTACTTTCCCTTTGGGATTAATAAAGTATTTTTGAATTAAATTTGAATTGAATTTGAACCTTGATTTGTCACAGATAATCTTAGATCGACCAAGTCTGGTTTGGTGACCAAGCAAAGAATTGACATTTGGGTTTTTTTATTTTGCGTTTTTACAAATAAAGTCAAATTAAAAGCGATCGCTAGTTGAACTTTGAAGAATCTGTATTGTGCATAAATGTCTCGTAGAGCAGGAATGATACAAGACGCTAACTTGAACATTGAGTTTTCAGCATTTTTGGAACATGCAGAAAATAATCTAAACATAAACTAGGTGTTTTTTCTTTTTATTTCTTTTTCTAAACTTGCTTCAAAAGTGGAATGTTTATCAGGAGCGAGCCTTGTAAACTGGATTTCTTTCTCCTCCTCAGAAAAATGGCCGTCCTGAGGTTCTACAGCAGTGAAGCTCTGATTGGACGAGCCTTGCAGAGAGCAGCGAAGCTCTTCCCTCACCTGTCCATCACGACCGAGCTGTGCTACAACGTGGAACTGACAGGTGAGATCGCGCCGATGAACTCGCTCTAGAAACGGCAGCCTTCCACCACGTCCTAAATGCTCTTCCTGATCTCCGCTGCAGGCTGCGAGCGTCTGGATGCGGAGCAGAAGGAGGTTCTCCTCTGGTTGTTTCGTCCTCCTCTGCAGGCAGAGCCGCTGTCTGACCAACCAAGGCTCACAGAGGGAAGCGGGGACAAACTAGTGGAGATCGGACCGAGGTGCTGCTTATGATTTCTGCACACTGGAGTCTGGCATTTGATTAGCTTTAGTATAACAGTATACAGCGTCCTTAAGGGTGGCGCAAAAAGAGAGGGGTCTCCTTAACTATTCCTCTTTGCATAACTGGTCTACATCCTCCAGAGGCCTGGTTTCTACGTCTGAGTGAAGTAGCCATGAAGGAAAGTTGATTTGGCCGTATATTCAAGACCATTATTCTGTGAAGTGACCCAGTAAAGGTCCAGTTTTCAAAGCGCTTATGCATCTTAACGAGGTCCTCACTATTTTTTGGAAGAGAAACGAGTCCACATAATCACTGATTCTCCACTGGATTTGCTCAGAGGTGTATGTTGTCTAATTTTTCCACTGTCAGATTGCGCAGCTGCAACAAAAGCTAAATTTATCTTAGGGCCTTCTCTCTACCTGGGGTGCTAATTAGCAAAGCCAGCATAATTTTTATAACTGGAACCTTGGTGAACTGGTGAAAAGGTATTCATTTATTCATGTAATGAGGCTGGGAGGTTAACAAGACCAAGATGAATATTCATCCGTTCCTATTAATAAATATTCATCAGAATATAGGCCACTGGTTGGACATGCCTGACACTTTGAACCTCAGTTTGTATTAAGTATATTCTAATGTGGTGTGCTTTAGAGGAATGAAATGAAAATTTGTCAAAATGTTTAAAGTGGAAATGGACCAATCAGGTGTTTTCCTGGCCAATATGGGTCGGCTAATAGGTCTGAACTTCTGAATTTTTCACAGATTATATGTTTTGTAAGTGTTAACACATAAAAGATAAAAAAAAGTGCTGCAGGTTCTTTCCTAAATATTTTAGCTTTGAATTCAACCAGAATTTCTAAGAACATTAACATCAAGGTTGTCTGATGTCTATCTTTTATTTATTATTCTTTTATTATGATACGGTTTTGGTCGAATAAGTAAAACTGGGCTGATATTAACAAGCAATGATTATTTCCATGGTGGCATTTGTGCTTCTTAGTACTGATATTGAAATGTCAAATATTGGTCATTATCGGTTATTGACCATAACACCCTTAGTAATGCGGCCCATATTTTCATATATTTGCATCCCTAGAACATGGGCATCATTCTGAGTTGTGCATCAGCATTTTTGTCTGTGTGTTTTTAGGCTGAACTTTTCTACCGCCTGGTCAACAAACGCCGTGTCCATCTGCCAGAGCGCTGGCCTCGCCAACATCACGCGAGTGGAGCAGTCCCGCAGGTTTCTGATCAAGGTCGCCGACGATGACATGGGAAGGTCACGATTCGATTTTGTTCCTATTTATTTCTCTGAGGTGACCCGTCCATCTCCTCACCAGGCCGAGAACGGACGGAGTATGAGCGAGCTCGGCGCAGACATAAAGGAGCTGGTCGGGTGTCTCCATGACAGCATGACAGAGTGCGTCTATCAACATCCCATCACCTCCTTTGCCGTGGAAACCACGCCGCAGCCGGTGTTTGAGGTGGACATCCTGGGGAAGGGCCGCGCCGCCTTGGAGACGGCGAACCGCGAGCTGGGTGAGGCTTTTTGGAAACGCTGCTCTGCTTTTACCTCTACACACACACACACACACACACCGAGTCTCTGGTGTTTACAACCTGGTGTGATCTCTCTCTCTCCTACTCTCTCTCTCTCATCTCTTTCTTCATGCCCTCTTTCCAGTCTTGCAGTTGTCCGTAAGTACTCTGTGCGCTGAAGGAGGCCGTAACGTCACATGATGCATGACATTCCCACTTAGTTTAAGTCACAAGATGATGAAGCCGCTGCTGATTATCTGGCGTGTGCACGTGTCTTGTTTCTGTGTGCCTCACGATTGTAGTGAAACACTAAGCAGACCGTAGTGTTCGGTCTGAACATGCTTGATGTGGTGTGACTTGGGAGCTAAGCTGAAGATTTTGTGGTAAAACTAAAACATTCTGCGAAACGCATTCACTTCTCTTAAACGTTTAAACATTTTTGTCACAATACAGACATAAACTTTGTGTATTTTAGTGAGGTTTGAAGTGATAGGCCACCACTGAGGAGGGCATTGTGATGCGGTTCCATGTTCTCTAAATTTTGTCCACCTTCACTTTTGCACATGAATGTGTTTTTGCTATGAATTATGACAGCTGTATCATATTCGGTCACATTCATGGGATTAAAAGGCGTAAATCTTGTCAAGCCCATTTGGTAATTTTATTTTGCTTTGCTGTGGCGGAAAACATGGTTTAAATTGCTAGGATCATTTGATCAGATTACCAGTCATCAGATGCATCAGAGCCAGACTGTGTTGGGTTTCTCCTCTCTTGGAGCCGTGTCGGTGTGTGTTGGTGTGTGTGCTGTTTATCTCTTTTCTCTGTCTAAATCGGTTTATGCTGCCTGTGTTTGCCTTGGTGTTTACGCTGCTGTCTGTGTGCATGCTGCAGGTCTGGCCTTTGACTCCTGGGACCTGGACTACTACACATCCATGTTCCAGAGGATCAACAGGAATCCCACCAGCGTGGAGTGTTTTGACCTGGCTCAGTCCAACAGGTGGGGTGGAGGAATCCCCCCCTGAGCATCTTCCTTGTTTTTGTTTTTGACTCGGTTCCTGTGTGTGTCCCTCTGCGTCCCAGCGAGCACAGCCGCCACTGGTTCTTCCGCGGGCGGATGGTGATCGACGGGCAGGAGCAGCAGGCGACCCTCTTCAGCCTCATCATGGACACCCAGCGGCACAGCAACCAGAACAACGTCATCAAGTTCTGCGACAACAGCAGGTGGCGTTGGGAGACGCTCGTGGGTTCATGGGTTCGTGGGCTCGTGGGCTCGTGGTCCCAGCCCCGCCCACTCTGTGAAACATTTCATTTCTCTGTTCAGTGGCATCAGAGGCGGGGAGCTGCGGTGCATTTACCCAGCAGACCCCTCGGAAGCGAGCCCGTACGAGACGCGGCGCTCGTTGAGACACGTTATCTTCACCGCCGAGACGCACAACTTCCCAACCGGTCGGCGCCCACTTCTCCAATCCAGTCACAAGTACCGGTGTGGCTCTTATCCAAAATAACGATGCTTAGTGAACTCTGAACCTTGCAGGTGTTGCGCCGTTCAGCGGCGCCACCACGGGGACCGGAGGTCGCATCAGAGATGTCCAGAGCGCCGGACGAGGGGGGCACGTCGTCGCTGGGACTGCGGGATATTGCTTCGGAAACCTGCACATCCCAGGTAGCTCATTACGCCGTAGGAATCAGCTGCTCTAATGGTGGCAGGAAATAAACTTTTCTTTATTGTGAACTTTATTTTTTTGAGCATTTTAAAAGCCTTAAAGGAAAGAAAAACTTTCATAAAGTACAGATGGATTTCAATATATTAGAATATCATCAAAACGTTTATTTCAATAATTCATTAAGTGAAACATTTATAGATTCCTTACAGTCAGTGATATAGTACATGATTATTTTGTAATAAATGTTGATAATTATATCTTATTCTTAATTTAAAAACCCACCATAAAAGAAAGGATGTTTATTGTAATGTAATGTCCTGGACAATCATGAGGAGGATTGTTGACTTGTTACTTGACCAGCAGATAGTTATTGACATTCTGCACAAGGAGGATAAGTCACAAAACATTATCTCTGACAGATAAACTAAGAGGAAGTTGAGTGGAAGGAAAAAGTGTGGTACTGAGCGATTCACAAGGCATGGACTCCAACATCAAGAGCCGCTGTATATGGTCATACGTTTAGTTGGTGGTAGCAGTTAGTTTTTTGAGAAATTTAATTTTGTATTTTCATTTGCTGGAAACTATAACCATTAATATTCTCAGAAATAGTCAAATTTTAATATCCTGTGTGCAATAAGTGAATGTAAGTTAAACTTTTCGACTTGAATTGCTGAAATAAGCGAATACTTAGGTTTTATCTTATTTTTCTGAGATTCACCCTTAATTCCAAAACAAAGGCCAATGAGAGACTGAAGTTGGTCAATAAGGGATGTAAATCATTTCTAAAGCATAGAGTTTAAACCGGAAGTTTACACACACCGACTAAAAACACTCAACTTTTTTTTGTCTCACTATCCGGAGTTAAATTAGACCAGACTGCTCTTGTTTTAGTTTAGTTAGAATTACCAAAATAATTTATCTTTCCTAAATGTCAGAATAATGGCTTTGCAGGTTTACAAACCTAAGTCAGGGTGAAATATTCATCCTGGAGAGGAAAAGTTCTCCAGTCAAGCTTTCCAAACTAGACATACGTTAGGGATGCACAATATATCGCGAGTATATCATCATTATAATATCACTGTGTACAATATTCATATCGCAAAGGATTGTTTGGAGTGCAATAATTGTTGGCTAATGCATGTTATGAAGTTGAATTTCTTATGCTAATGTAATATTTAGCCAGGTGGACAGAGTCTCGCAGCAGCAGATTTTCACACTGGATACTAATGATGACCAAAATGCTAAAAGTCATAAAGTCGTAGAAGCACAGATGAGGAGTAGAGAAAAGAAGAAAATATTGACTAAAGAGACTGAACATATTTGTTCAGTCTCTTTTCTAATTTTCCACTTTTTCCCCAAATTCTGTATGTTTTGTGTGGTCTGATGTTGTGCTAGATTTGCTGGTGTTCCCACCTGCAAGAGCATTTTATAGGGCATATATAGGAACAATAGTAAATTATAGTAATTTAGGAAGACTAGTCTTAAAATAATTCAGAAAATCATTTCAGTTTCATTACTATACTCTCTGCCCTCACCTGCAGGGTATAGTCTCCCTTGGGAGCAGGAAGGTGAGGGCTGGGAGTATCCATCCAGCTTTGCCCCTCCACTGCAGGTTGCCATCGAAGCCAGCGACGGAGCTTCAGACTACGGCAACAAGTTTGGAGAACCTGTCCTCTCAGGTGAGAGAAGACGGTTTGTTCTTTAAGTTCGAGTTAATTCACACAACTCAGGTTATAAACAGCGTAAAACTAACATGTTTAGTATAACCACCATTGTTGAAAATTACATTTACTTTTTAAAGGTTCTACTTATTAGAGTAAAAATAACTCCAATCGATTAACTGATAACTTCCGCTAGGACCTTCTTTCGGTGTCGTAGTTTGGCCTCCGTCCAGCAGAAGGCACTATTTTTTTTTGATTCAGCATGTAATGAAAAATTTGTTTTGAAAGATGGCTGACTCTCTTGATTCTAGAGAAAACTGTGTTTTTTTTTCTTTTAAACGGCTGCTTATCAATTGTTAGTTGATCAATAAGATCCGTCAACTTTAGATTACTTCATTAATCAATATCTTGCACTGTTATCTGCAATAATATTTAATGTTGGTACTGAGGATGTTGGGACTCCCCATACAAACATTTCAGGAGGTACTTAATGAACTTACATTTCAGTAACATGTTTGGTTACTATTATCTTCTTCTAGGTTTTGCCCGTTCCTTTGGCATGCGGTTGGCTAACGGAGAGCGGCGGGAATGGATTAAGCCCATCATGTTCAGCGGTGGTCTTGGATCGATCGAGGACGGCTACGTGAAGAAAGAAGAGGCAGAAGCTGGTAATGTTTGACTGTCTGCGTGAACTCAAGTAATCAATTCTGCAGCTATATTTACACGCGCATCGATCAGTGAGTCATTTCGTCTCCTCTACGGCTGTTTGCAATCAGGGATGGAGGTGGTGAAGATCGGCGGGCCGGTGTATCGGATCGGCGTGGGAGGAGGAGCGGCCTCTTCTGTTCAAGTGTGAACCCCAGAAAGGCTGGCAGCGTGCTTCCGTGACGCTAATGAGTTTTGCAACAAGGAAACTATATTCCTACTGCAGGTGCAAGGAGACAACTGCAGCGAGAGGGACCTGGGAGCGGTCCAGAGGGGAGACGCCGAGATGGAGCAGAAGATGAACCGCGCTCTCAGGGCATGCCTGGAAAGAAGCAACGGCAACCCCATCTGCAGCATCCACGATCAGGGTGCAGGAGGAAATGGTACGAGCTTCGTGGAGTTTGAAAGCATTTTAAACTTAGGAATGGGAGGCCGAGCGCTGACGCATGTTCTCGTCTTAAGGTAATGTTCTGAAGGAGCTCAGCGAGCCAGCGGGGGCTGTGATCTACTGCGGTAAATTCAAGGTAATTCACACAAACGTCTCAACTTTTGCTCAAGTTTGCACATGAATGCAATTATTTTGCTCCAAGAAATTGGCCGGAAACTGGCCTTCAGGTCCGTCCGGTCGGAAACTCACAAGGTGGGTCGGTGAACACGCAGTGCCAAAGCTCTGGCAGGTCGTGGTGACAACAAACCTCTTTAGTGTACATGCTGTTACTGAAGGAATGCCTAGAGGTAGCCATTTTCAATATCAGTGAGATGCTTGAAATAAAACTAGAGGAAGGAAAGAAATGAAGCCTTTTCAGTGCTAACATTTTGTGGTTTATCTAGCCTGCAGGAAAGATCAAGACTTTAAGTAGATAACAGGAAGGCTCAGTGGAATACGATTTGCTTACTTTCATTCAACTGAGTTTTTAACAACTCTGTCCTGAAACATTCTGGATTTAATGAGCCTTTCAGAAATGTCAGAGTTAAAGAAAGTATCGACATTCTCAAAGAATACACACAGTATTCAGTAAGGCTAGCTGTGCTAATTGCTATTGTAAGGTGCTAAAGACAGTGTAAGCTGTTGGGCCTCTGCTACTAATGTGTAAGTACTACAAAGGATTGATAGTGACAGGAAGACCAGAAAAAAAGTTAAAAAAAATCTTTCTACATTATATTTCTTAAATCTCAATAAGAAATATCAAAATTATCATAACTATGGAGAGTGAAGAGTGCCAAATTCTAAATAATTAATGAATAAATTAATAAAATGTGTAATGAAATATAAAATATAAACGGCATAAATATAAAATTATTTTCATGAGCCTCAATTAAATGTAATGATTTCAGTTTTAAAAATGAAATTATTTTCTTAAGTTATTTATTTATTGTAGTCAGGCGCTGTTCATTCTCAACACAAAACCACATCACAGTGCTGTACACGATGCGATACAGAGTCACAAGATGCAGGGAAAAGGTTATCCTTTGCAACTTTTCTCTTTAAGTGTAATTAGTTTTATCTTGGTTTAAACGCATCAGTCCCTCTATTTTTCTGTGTGTGTGTGTGTGTGTGTGTGTGTGTGTGTGTGTGTGTGTGCAGAAAGGCGACCCCACGCTGAGTGTTTTGGAGCTGTGGGGGGCCGAGTATCAGGAGAGCAATGCTCTGCTGCTGCGCCCGTCAGACAAGTCGTACTTGGAGAGAGTTTGTCAGCGGGAAAAGTGTCCTGTTGACTTTGTGGGACTCATCACAGGAGACGGAAAGGCATGCTTCATAAATTTTTGTCCACTGCGGCATTAAAACTTAGCGGAAAATTGTACCGGGACGGCACCAGTTTGTTTATCTTAATGTGTGTGTGTTATTTATATACACAGATCGTGCTGGTGAATGACGAGGGAAGCGACGGCGATCGGGCAGACGGGGTCCGCCATCCTGTTGACCTGCAGCTGGAGTGGGTTCTGGGCAAAATGCCGCAGAAAGAGTTTCAGATGGAGCGTCTGGCCCCCACCCTTCGGCCCCTGAGTCTTCCTGCTGAGCTGACGGTCAGAGACGCACTGCAGCGGGTTTTACGTTTGCCTGCTGTGGCGTCTAAACGCTACCTGACCAATAAGGTGGTGTCTTTTGCCAAAATAGTTTTTGTTGTTGTTGGGTTTTTTTTTTGTTCCAGCATTTTGTGACTCTATCCCCACTTTGCTACCTCCCTCCTTTAGGTGGATCGCTCTGTGACTGGACTGGTTGCCCAGCAACAGTGCGTCGGCCCCCTTCACACCCCTCTGGCTGACGTTGCGGTCGTGGCTATGTCGCCGTTCGGCCTGCAGGGGGCGGCCACGGCCATCGGGGAGCAGCCGGTCAAAGGCCTGGTTTGTCCAGCAGCGGGGGCCCGGATGGCTGTCGGAGAGGCTCTCACCAACCTGCTGTTTGCCAGAGTCACGGCTCTGAAGGTGAGATCACCAAAATACCAGCAAACATGTTGTCGAGCTGAAAGAAATCGCAAACCCCTTTGAATCCCAACTGATACGACGACTTTGTCGGTCACTTCCTGCTCGGTTTCTGAGATATTTCAAGTTTCCGTGTCACATTTCAGGATGTGAAGTGCAGTGGGAACTGGATGTGGGCCGCCAAGCTGCCCGGTGAGGGGGCGTGTCTGTGGGAGGCCTGCAAGGCTATGTGTGAGGTCATGGGTCAGCTGGGAGTGGCCATCGATGGGGGCAAGGACTCTCTGAGCATGGCGGCCAGAGTGGGGACAGAGACGGTCAAAGCGCCAGGTACTCTCACTTCAGTGCAAGAAGATCCTCATCTGGTTTATGGAAGCACATGGCAGTCGCACTGTACGAACTTTTGAGCAGCAGTCCTCCTTTACGTTATTCACCATTATTTATGCACCACAGAATTGGCAACGAGAATTTTCTTACAGATTTTATAAGGACAGGATCACAAGAAGAAAAAGATTGAACCTAAAGCTTCGCACACAAATAAAATCTCTGTAGCAGTCTGGTTTTTGATCTCTTATTTTCCAAAAGTAAATATAAAACTCATGTTTTAAGAGTGAGGAGTAGCAAATGAATTCAACAGTCCAGTGCAATATTGTGCACCCAGATGAAAATAAACTCTGTAAAAGACACAAAATCGGTGTGTCTTTACACAGTATTTTTGTCTAGGTTTTATAGCAAATATCTTAATTTTGTCTTACATCAAGTGCATTATCTTCCAAGTAACTCTTCAGCAAGATATAGGTGCTTGTTTTAAGTCAGTAATTTCTTTACTGATGAAAAAGTACTAGTTCCACCAGCACATTTATTTCACTTAAAACACAGGAATATGTCTCATTATCAATGTAAAGTCTGCCAGTGAAGCCAGAACTTTTAAAAAATCATAATTAGTATTACATTGGCCGACTTCCTGAGAAATCCTTGGCTCATTCACTGCTGTCTGAAAGGTGTTTCTGTTTCAGATGCTAAAAGTCAGATTTTTCTTTGTATCAACCGTCCTTTTGTATATATGTGCAAGTTTTTTATTTCCTCTTTGAGTCATCCATAGCAGTCAACCGTGGACAGTCTATTCTATTTTTAAGCAGTCAGCCCTTCTACCCTTTAAAGTAAATGAAATGTAACCTGAAATCAATATATCACTTGAAATTATGTGCTGCTGAACAATATTTTGCTCCGTCATGAACTAATAACACTGCGTCTGCTCAGCCTCATGGCCAGAATTAAATGTGTCCCAAAAAAAAACAGCCAGGAAAATGCCTGTACAGTCCTGTCTCTGTTGTGTGCATGTTTCATTCTGTGTTTTTGTCTGTGTACTCATAATATATGAGTTTCTGAATTCAACGGGATTTAATCTGTTCCAGGCGCTCTGGTTATTTCTGCATATGCCGTTTGCCCCGACATCACAGCCACAGTGACGCCGGATCTCGAGGATCCAGATGGAAAAGGTGCGATATGCCGACAGAAAGAAAGGACGAATCCATCACTCTGATTGGTTGAAAGCAGGATTTTGACCTGAATTGACCAAAAGCCACTCTTTCCACACCGTCACAGTGTTGTTTGTTTTTTTACCCCTCTAGGCGTGTTGTTGTGGGTCCCAGTCAGTCCAGGCCACCACCGTCTCGGCGGCTCTGCCCTAGCTCAGTGCTACAGCCAGCTGGGGGACGTTTGTCCTGACCTGGACCAGCCTGAATTCCTGATTGCCTGCTTCACCACCACCCAGAAGCTCATAGAGGGTCAGTCTGCCAACACATTCAAACTTTCAAATACCCAGATGAGCACATGCAAGTGTTTGCTTTGGTTAAGTCTGCCTAAGGTTTTTTTTCCCAACCCCAACTCTTCCTTCATTAGCTATAACCGTATCTTGACCAAACTGCCCCCTGCTGGTTTGGTTGTTTATTTCACCATATAAAAAGCTGCCATTAATTTCCATCAGTGATTTATAGAAGCCAGAGTATCAGCATTGTTTTATTATTACAAAGCTGAAGTTTTTTTCCCCCTCTGCTCAGATCGTCTGCTCAGCGCAGGACATGACATCAGCGATGGAGGCCTCATTTCCTGCCTGCTGGAGATGGCTTTCGCTGGGAACCGTGGGTTTGACGTTGAGCTCCCTTCAGACGGATCCGGAGGTGAATGAATGGATTTGTTCTGGTTCTCTGTCATAAAACATTCAGCCTCTTCAGGTCCTTATGCTGCTGCGACCTTTCACAGGCATTCATCTGCTTACAATTTTACAACAGGATCCATAGAAACGAATCGATAAGCGTCTAAATTATTTTAACACCATTTGCTATTTGGAGGCAAAGTGTTGCTGCTTCTGCTTTGCTGTTCAGCTGAAATCCAGAATTTCCTTATGGATTCTAAGCAGATCAACAATGCATCCATCAAAACAGTGAGAAATCTCTCAATTTCTACACAGGCATTAGAGGTATTAGTTTTAAAAACTTGAATTAAATGCCACCGACTTCCTCACAGATACTAATGTAAGAAAATCAGATCAGGTTTTATAAGAAGTACAAATATGATTCTTGCTTTTTCCTTTCGGATGCTGCAACGTTTCGGATGCAAAGAAACTAAAATCTACATGTCTGTGTTTGTATAACTTTTTACTACTCAAATATTATAATTCCTAAACTACTTTTTAAGGGAATTATTGAGTTTTATTCAAATTAATTCATTTCAATATCAGGTTCAATTTTGAGGCTTTTATTTTTGTTCAGACTTGAGCAAATTTGAGGTTTAAAACAGATATTTTATATAATATTTCTGCTTAGATTTAAACTATTTCAGCAGCTTTTTCATTAAGTTGTATCCATTCAATTATTTTTAAAATACAACCTATATTGCAGATTCTTAAAAAAGTATTTAAAATTAAGACCTTTAAATATGTTTGCCTTAAATGCATTAACCACAGGCCCTAAATTTTGATTAAACCTGCAGAGACCCTGTGTAGGGATTTCTGCTCCAGCCTGCTCACAGTATTCACTCTCCTTCCTCTCCTTTATTTCGTAAACTGTGGCGTTCCCTGTTTCCTGTGCAGTGATGGAGCTGCTGTTCAGCGAGGAGCTGGGTTTGGTTCTGGAGGTTTCTCAGACCGATCTAGAAGCCGTTTGTCAGAGATACAGGGATGGAGGCCTGCGGTGCCATCGCATCGGCAGAACCTGCGGCTTCGGACCAGAAGCTACGGTGAGACATCTGCAGTCCATGCCGAGACCCTCTTCTTTTCACGCTGATTGATTCTCTTCCCCCCGTCGGCTCCCAGGTCAGGGTCCGGGTGGACGAACAGGAGGTTCTGTCCGAGTCGCTGCCCGTCCTCAGGGCCGTTTGGGAGGCAACAAGCTTCCAACTGGAGCGCCTCCAAGCCGACGAGCAATGTGTGAAGCAGGAGGAGGAAGGGCTTTCCAAGAGGACGCAACCTTACTTTAATCTGACCTTTGACCCCTCCGAAATTCCCAGCATACGACAGCTCGGTAAGATCAATATTATATTATATGTAAGATTGTATTGGTGTTATAAAATATTCTCTTGCAAAATATTTACATTTGTCTAACTTTTGACATTGTGTCATGTTGTGATCATAAATTGCAATGTTTTCTTTTTTTTTTTGAGATTTTCTTTGATAGACCAACAGAATATAGTCTATAACGGTCGTATGGAAGAAAAAACCCTGTACTGCAAAAACACAAAGTCTTACCAAGTCTTATTTCACAGCTTTTTACAAATAAAAATCAAATGTTTTGTATTGATTTAGTATTCTATATCCATCAAAACCACATTAAAATTAGTGCTCCTAACTTTAGAAAATATTGAGAAGTTGAAGGGGTAAAAGGATATGTTTGTAAGTTTTTATATTTTATGGTAAATTAATCCCAAAATTAACTTTACTGAGTCAGTAATTTCTGCTTTTCTCCCTTCAGCTGCAGGTTTGCCGCGTGTCGCTGTGATCAGAGAGGAGGGCAGCAACGGAGACAGAGAGATGTCCGTGTCTCTGTTCATGGCGGGCTTTGAGGTCAATAACAAACACCTCTCAATCAGAGCTGAGCATGTGCACGAGTGTTCACCTCCTGGTTTAAATGTAACCCTGGCTGTGCAGGTTTGGGATGTCACCATGCAGGACCTCTGCTCCGGATCCTTAACCCTCAAACCTTTCAAGGCGGTCGTGTTCGTCGGAGGATTCAGCTACGCAGACGTCCTGGGATCAGCCAAAGGTGAACCATGAAGCACTGCTTCATGACAGGATGCCTTCAGGTGCAGGGTTCCTTCTCGTCACAATTTCTTTCTTTTCTTCAGGCTGGGCTGCCACTGTGGCCTACAACCCCAAGGCTAAAGCTGAATTTGAGCGTTTCCAGCGGAGGGAAGACACCTTGAGTCTGGGAGTGTGCAATGGCTGCCAGCTGCTCGCCCTGCTGGGCTGGGTGGGAGGGGGAGAGGAAGGAGCAGGTGAGATCAGATCAGAACACTACATAACATTAATTAACAAAGAATATTTACACTGTCTTGGATCCAAATGTAGGAGCTCAGAAATGTCTTATTCAGTGACAGAAAAAAATATCAGACTATTTTAGGGCTAAGACTAGCGATTGTTTCAGCTCTTAGGTTTTTGAGAAAATAGCCGCTTATCAGTTAATTGTTAGTTGACTGATAAGATCAACCATCTTTAGATTCTCATTAATCGATAACTTGCATGCCGATTAGCCTGCTTAGAAATCTTATCACTTTACTTCTTTCTCCCATTTTGTTTTTGTCAAAATATATTATTTTTGGTTAGACTCTGAAGTGGTGCTGACCCACAATCGGTCCGGGCGGTTTGAGTCGCGTTTTGTCAGCGTTGGGATCCAGAAGTCGCCATCCATCTGGCTGAGAGGCATGGAGGGCTCTGCGCTAGGAGTATGGGTCGCTCACGGAGAAGGTAAAACTCTGGACCACATCAGATCCTTTGGGTTCGTACAGCAGTTAAAATAAAAATCAGGATTTTACATATTTACTTCCTGAACAGCTCTTCTCACTGTTAGGTTAAGTCTGGGGGGGGAAGCAGTGATTCATTTGCCTGAGTCGCTTCAGAGAGCAGAGTCAGCAGCCATGTTTGATGTTTGTCCGCTCCACCCTACAGGTCTAATGCGATTCTGCAGCCCACGGGCCCAAGACCTGATCACCTCTTCTGGTCTCGCCCCTGTCCGTTACCTTGACGACCAGGGCTCCCCCACAGAGGAGTACCCTCTGAACCCTAACGGCTCCCCTCAGGGTATTGCAGGCCTGTGCTCCAAAGACGGAAGGCACCTGGCCATGATGCCCCACCCGGAGCGCTGCACCCTCGGCTGGCAGTGGCCCTGGGCCCCCAGGGACCTCAGGCCTGCGCTCTCACCCTCGCCCTGGATGCGCATGTTCAGGAACGCAGCCGCCTGGTGCAGCAACTTAGATTAATGTGATTCTAGTACTGGTCAAGTATTACAGGATTCAACTTTTCACTTTCTGCTACACGTCTCTGTGTTTTTATTGCACAGTTTTTGTTGTCAGAGACGGTTAAGAACTCAAATGTTTACATATTGAACCATCTTACACTAATTATGTTAATTATGTCCTTGAAGCATTTAAAAGTAATCTTCATAATGAATTTGTTTTTAAAAAAAAACGTTTTCTGGGACGCAAATAAAGATGAACGTTACAGTACAATAAATAATCTTTATTTTAACCATGAAAACAGTTTCATACAATGTCACATATATACAGGGAAAACATCACAGTATGGGCATGACGGCTGTCTGCATCCTGCTACATTTACAGGTTAAACTTTAAAGGATGAGATTTAAAAAGTCTTTACCAATATTGCAGCAACTAATTGATGCTTGTCAGCTCAGGAACGACAGCCAAGCCGCCACACTGCATTTGAACACATCACAATTACATAAGCTTTGTAAACACTCGACAAACAGGCCTGGAGTCCACAGTCTGAGGGGATCAGTGGCGTCCAACTCTTGTCAATATTCTCTCATCTGCTCATCCAACGAGGCAGAGAGCAGAAATCCAATAAAAGTCCATTTCAAACGTCTTACGGTCGAGCAGCATAAAACTACAACGAGCTCCCCATGACTCCCTGTGAGGTCGTTCTGTTCGGAGAGTGTCGTCCCCCGTCTGGTGCAATTTGCTGGTTGACGTTAATGACACAAAGGAGCAGCAGAATGACCACCACCAGGTCGTCCAGGACCCCCAGCAGTCCGCAGAGAGAGGGGTCCGTTTCCAGGGGGGTCGACGACGGCGCAGAGTCGACAGAGGGAGAGGAGGAGATGGACACCACAGTCCCCACGCAGCACAGGGCCACCCTGAAGAGGAAGAGCCAGACGAGACCTCCCATGGTGCCAAGGCAGTTACGAGCTAGTAGCTGCAGAAGAAGAGGCGCGTCGCAGAGGTAGTCCGTCACCTGGAGGGGACACAACAAAGGTCAAGTCAGACCGGAAGACATGCCGGAGGGTTTTGCACAGGAAACAAAAAGGCATAAGAGAGCCAATCTAAAGTTTAACCTGGTCCATGTGGTCTGTTCTGATCAGAAGAGATCAAAAAATATGTATATTTTTTTGCACAGACGTAAAAACTTAGAAAAATGGATGGAGCTAAATACAGGGAAATCAAGCTGAGTGAAGTTATCCCTCCACCTTCTTCAAACCAAACAAAAATGGTGTTGAACGTGTGTGTGGCAAAAATTTTCATTTGCCGCCATCATTTTAAAGATATTAATGAACGTTTCCAGAGGTCATCAAAGGTCCCCACATTCACAAAATAAAAAAAAAAGAGCTAGAAAAATTTTAGCTGCACAAACCAGTACAAACATGGCACTATCAATTAATACCAATTTTGTTTGCGAGGGGGCAATTTCATTCTGGTCCTGAATGCATCATCTCCTCATAGTTTTGACATCACACTGTGGGGGTGCTTTTCTAAAAAAATACTTTTTCAAAGGGACTGCAAGTTTATCTGGTTGTATTTAGTGTTTCACTAATCTGCCATGCTTCCATCCTCCAAGAAGCCCGTTTCTATTTCCTAACAGCGGTACGTGAAGCAGAGCCTTCTGGGAAATCAATTACCTTCTGCCTCTGCCATTGTCAAGTGTTAACGAGGTCCTCTTTCGTCTGCCTTTTTTTTTTTTTTTAAATGAAATAAAACCTTGAGGTTGCATAAGAGATGCTCCCATTACCGTGCCCATTGTATTCAAATATAATGAAATTTTGTAATTTTCGTCTCCATCTCGTCTGATATTGCATTCAGCGCTGTGTCTTTGTGCAAACACTGACCCTTCGCGGGGCTCCAGAATAGCGTTTGTTGTAGTCCGTGATTTCCCCGAGAACTTTCTTGGACTGTTGATCTGATCGGCTCTCCTTAAACAGGTTGCACAGCACGCTGACCTGAAAGAGTGACAGGCCGCTTTTTATTACAGGTCTGACACTCACCACGCGATTCGTTATTAACAGTAAATCTGTTATGTCAGTCTACCTTCTGTCTGCAGAGAGGACAGCTGACTGCGTCCAACCAGGAGCCATGTCTCCAGTAGGTGAGCAGACAGTTGGCTGCAGAAACAAACACAGCGTTTTAACACATTTGCCTCAAAACGTCAGTTGATTAAGCAAGATTTCAGTTTTTTAATATCTGTAAAGAGTCTAGGCCAGGGGTACCCAAAGTGGGATCTCGAGGGCCGGCATCCTGCACCTTTTAGTTCTCTCCCTGGTGGTAGTAACAACCTTTTCACCATGTCAGTGCTCTTCTTAGGCCTTCTAGCGAGCCGTCATTGGATCCAGGTGCGTTAAACCAGGGAGAAGACTAAAGCATGCAGGATGCCGGCCCTCGAGGACCGACTTTGGGCACCTCTGCTCTAGGCAGAGCGGTTGTAACTGAGATATGGGCGTTAACAGTGAACGTGGGGGAGAGCATGTGTTTTGTAATCAGATAGTGTCAAGGTTAAACAGGAGTGGGTTTATGTCATAAATGCTATCGCTATCCAGAGGCAAAGATTTCCAAATGTAGAAGCCAAAGGATTTCTTCCCCAGCAGGACACAAGAAACGTTGATAAAGTAGAGCCTGGCTGAAGTTTTAAAGCTCTCTGGTTGAAGTTCACTCAGAGATCCTATTTACTGCAGAAGAATAAATAGGACTTTCATTAAGTCCTATTTATGAAAAATATTTTTCCAGAATATTTTTTTCTTCACTTGAAGAAATATTCTTCACCAAGTGAAGAATATTTTTCTTCAGTTTGTTTTTCAAGTGAAGATAAACTCTGTGAACTTCTGAGCATCAATAAGGCACAATCAGGGCCCCTACAGCTGCTGTACACTGATTCTGAATCACTTGTTGACCAACGATATACTGTGCTTAGCTCAAGTATTCACACATGAACTGCTTTACCTTTACAACATCAAACTTTAATGCATTTCATTGGGAAATTTATGTGATAGACTATCAGAAAGTAGCGCATAACTATGAAGTGGAAAGAAAAAAAAAAACTTAATTTAAAAGAAATACTTTGTAGAGCAATCTTCTGGTACTTTGACCTGCATTTCTTCCACATTTCAGCATCTAGAGACTAAATTTTGCCCATTATTACTTGCAACATGGGTCAGAGTGATTTTGAATAGGTCATTCTAACTCATGAATATATTTTTGATTAAATCATTTTGGCTTTAGAGACATTGTCCTGCTGGAAAATTAACCTCAGCTCCAGAACAACAACTTCACAAATTGGTCTGTATCCCTACAGCATCACAGCCACCATTATATTTTCAGGACGATGTGCAGCGCTTGCTTCCAACCATATATGAAGATTTGCATGTGCATAAAGAATATTTAATTTTGGTTTTATCTTATGCAGATTTTTATTTCCAAACCATAACCCCCCCCACCCACACTTTCAGTTATGCACAACTTTGTGTTTGTCTGTCACTTAAAATTCCAATAAAATGCATTGAAGTTTGAAGTTATAATATGAGAAAACATTTAGCAACCTGAGTGGTAGAGATGGGTCACATTGTGTGTTTTTTGTGATCTCGTACCACAGAATAAATGGCCGCAGTTGGTCTGGACTGGGAATGTGGCCGTCTGCAGGCACACTGGGCAGTGGGAGTCTCTTGAGCTCATGGATGGACCAGACTGCGTTGATTCCTGAAGAGAGACACACGTAAGGAAATTACAAACAAACACACACACACACACACACACACAAAAAAAAACAACCCAAATGTATAAAAGCATATAGAAGATTATCAGAAAATCCTCTGAACTAGTGCAGTGGATTTTGTCTTGCATAAGCACATATGAGGAGCTGCCAGATTGTTACAGGCTTTGTTTGGCAACTACTCCCTGACGCCGATTACAACCCCTAATAAAAGTTGTGATCATTATAAGGTCAGACAATGGATGACATGATGATAATCACGTACTGAAGAACTCGCAGCTGTGGCTGTGGCTGTGTGTAACCGTGACACTCACCTTATGGCAGCTTGCGCACATTGTTAGCCTCTCGCTTGTGCAGGTCGAAGCTGTGGATGACGCCAGGTGATCCTGACCCACTAGATCTTCAGGCTGCAGATGGAGCAGTCTGCAATATGTGACATGACATGACGTGACATAAATGTGTCATAAACATGAGCTCATGTTTATGCCAGTGGTGAGATATTGACACATCACTACTGACTTGATCTTGATAAGAGTGATTAAGCTAGAATCCTCTCTGATTGTGGGTCACACATATTGATGCTCTGCAGTCTGACAGTTTACCTACAGTATTTAAAAGTTGCATTAATACATGTAAAATTAACATTAATAAATAATATTTAATTTGTATGAATTAATAAAATTAAACTGCTAACATTGGTACCCAAAATGTATTTTTACATCTTTCATTTGACAGTTTTAAGCATCACAAGTATGAAGTGCATCTACCATGAACAAGATAGACATTAAATAATAAACAGATCAGAAAAAAACACTAAAAATGTCCTAAATAAATCCCATAACTTTACATTTCTACACATACAAATTAATTCAGTCATTTTGGGAAGAGCAGTTATGAGTTTTTGTTCAAGAAAACATGAGGAAGTGCAACGTACCTGGACTGAGATGTGTGCAGCAAGGTCGCGGTTCTCGCAAAAGCAGACGTGTTTAGAAGGGAAAGGTACAATCTCTGTTTCCTAGCGGGAAGTGAAGTGCTGCCTGACAGCACTGCAGCAGATAATAAATCCCAGCTGCTCGTCAATGATTAACTGCACCCTCCAATATCAGACGGGGTCCTTTGGTTTAAAGGTAGCGCTGCTGGGGTCGGATCAATGAGACTTTAGAGGAGCTACAGCAAAGGAGGCGTTTAATTTAGTTTAAATTGGACTGTGGTTATTAGTGTTTATGATTTATGCAAGTAATGAACATGTGTCCCTTTTACTCTGGTCACCGATGGACAATCTGGATCATATGATCAGTCAGACAAGATTCCTCCCACGCTTTGTTTGGTTGAATTAGCCAATCATTTACTTTTCGTTTGCTCTGGCAAACCTTCTCCACACAATATTTCACTCACAACGAACTCCAACGTTATGAAATCCATGAAGCAGGCACCAGAAATTATGCTATTTACCAAAGAATTTAAACCAACGACATCGAAATGATCTTAAGTTGCTAACAGACCCATGCAGGCTTTTAAAAGTTAAAAGCATTAAAACGCCTGTCCAGATTGGACTCGAGGTCCAATTTTAATTTACAGGAAGTAAGAAAAAACAGGTTAAGAGAAAGTTGAGACATTTGCTTCAGATTCTTTAAATCTAGCTTTAGCTTGTATTCAGAAACTTGTACTCAGAAAAACCTTACACTGATCAGAGGACTTAAAACTAGACAGATCATTTTGAATTTTGGAATTGAAGTAAAATTTAGAGTCCCATGTTGAGGAAGTCATTGTTTAGCCTCTGTTTAAAGGCTTTGACATCTTCTGAATGCAAGGTCTCCATGAACCTTGTAAGGAAGGCTGTTTCCATGTTGCCACTGCAGAATGCAGGAAGCCCCCATCCACAGGCTTGATGAAGATACAGCAAGCAAGTGACGCAAATGTGGCATTTTATTCCTCAAGTAAAACTCCCACATTTCTGGTCTGTGAATGCATCAGCAGACTGGTTGTTTTTAGTGCGTTTATTGTTTTGTCACTTCTGGATTCAAAACTACAACCTCTTTCAAAGAACCTGTTGCACTTTTTTTTTCTATCAAATTCAATCGGTTTATTGTCATTTTACGGTAGAGCTACTTTTGCTTCCTCTGACAGTCCAAAATCATAATGGTTAGATTGTGTGTGTATGTGGGAGTGCGCGTGGGCGTGCGTGTGTGTGTGTGTGTGTGTGTCTGAATGGATGTTTATCCTCAGTATGTCTGTGATGGACTGGCAATAATCTGTCCATGGTGTACCCTGCCTCTTGCCCAGAGTACAGGAGATAGGAGCCATTCCCAATGGATGGATTGTCCGTACCAATCCATCTGGTCTAAAAGCAATATATATATTTTTTTACATTTTGACCATTTGTCATTTTCTGTAAATAAATTCTCAAGGTTTTTAAGTAGTGTTTGAAAAGGTGTGGGGGGAGGCATATTTATCATCTGAACTATCAGGAGGACACTTGTCTTTACATTATCTGAGATGTAAAGAGTTTAAAATTTTAAAATAAAACCAAAAGAAAATGCAAATTTTATTCAAACGAACACCATCTTTTGCAGTTGTCTCTAAATTTTGCCTGATTTATGATACAACATAATTTATCAAATCAAGCAAAGTCTAGAAACTTTGTATGCATGATTAACCTATGAAAGAAAATTTTATTTGGTGAAAATCACAGTCAGGAAGGGTAGAGTCTTTACTACTGTCGCTCGTAAAAGCCTGATCGGTGCGTACGTAATGTTCTCAGTTTGACTGAGCGGTCTCATTGCTGCTTTTAAAACTTTGATGAAGTCAGCTGTGCCAAATGAATACAAAAATTCAGAGCTTTTGATGTGTAACAGAGTAAAACCAAACCATAACGACTAAATGGTAGGACCGAACGAGTTAAATGCAGCTCAGCTTTCATTATGGAAAAAGACACCAACCAGTCTTGGATCTGACTGCTCAGACAAACGGAGATAAAGGATGAAAGGTCAGTGGAACAGTGGTCACTACAATCAGACTAACTTCACACTAGTTCTGTCATCATGGTGTAACCTGAAATTCAATAACAACCACAAAGTTTTCAACCCAAAAGGAGATGTGTCAACAGCAAACCAAGAAATAGAGAACTCCTAAATGGCGTCATATTAGTCAGAAAACTCGATTTTTGCATCACATCTTTTGACCAATTACTGTGTCAAAGTAAATAACCCAAAACGGTGCTCTTGATAATGCAGCGGATGTCAGATGTTGCCGTCAGTATTTCTCTCACAGAAGTTGACACTGAACCTGGACATGACAGGCCTCACATAGTTCAGGAGTGTGTGCAATACAGGAATATCTTGACTAATATTTACTCTGGCACCCCAGATAAAAGCTGGAGAGTCTGCTGGCTTCAGGTCATCTAAAAATAGTCGCTATCAGTCAGTGAGGGTCAGTGTCACAGAGTGGCAGAATTCAGATCAAACCGCAGCGCTCACCAGCTGACATTTAAAACTGGCACAGAGGGGAACCGCTCCACCCAGGGTGAATGGGTAATGACCAGTGTTCCCTCACACACACACACCTACATTCAGTAATTTTCTGGTGATATCATTTTGTAAACCATAACATAAAGCGACAATACCAACACAGAGAACGATGGGTTCACTGTCAAAGTACGAGCAATTAGATGTTTGGGTAGTTTGTTTCAAACTTTGGCATATTTATCTTAAAATGAAGTGGTACTGTTAGAGAAGTGACTAGAGCTTCCTTAATTTAGCTACTGAAATGTTTTAAACTCTGCCCTTAAAATGTCCTGTTTATGAGTTTCTTGCTTTGTCTTAATAAAAATAAAACAAGGCTAATTTAGTCCTACTGTCTTCGTTGTTAACTTAATAGGCCAGATCTGAGGAGTCGGATGGATCTAAGAAGAAGACTTCTTCCATAGCAGCAGCTGACATGCATTCACCTTTTTGAGACTAATTATTCTGTTTTTCCTCAGACCTTAAACCTCGTTGTTTGGTTTAAAAAGTTTTGAGGGTTTTTTTTTTGTCTCAGCATGCATCTGCCTTTCTGATTATTTAATGGACCCAGCTGCATTTTCAGATTTAAATGTATTCAATTCAATTGTCTTTATTACTTTTAGAAACCCAGTCTTGCTTTCATATAAACTATTTGCTTTACAATTAAAATCAACTTGATCTGAATTTATTGTTCAATAATGTGATTATGCAGCATAACACACTATTGCCTGTCACAAAATACTGCATTGTTTGGGGAATTTTGAGGCTGCCAGGGAACAGTGCTGGTATCCCATAACATAATCTACAGCTAAATGGATTAACATTCCCAAAGTTTTAGTTTTCTCAGCTTTAACCAATGAGCTTTTCCAACCTCTACTAACTCTATGGATGGGGGTTTATTTCAAATAAACACTGTCAAGCACAAATCAAACTTCAATAAAATATTTTTGCTGATGTAATAAATAAATGAAATACTGTTCTATAAATATATCAGAGTTTTTAATCTTCTTGTTTTAGATAAATAAAACATTTCTTTGTGATAATTTGTTTTTGACGTGTATTTAAATTTTAATTATTTTCGTGTTAGTATTTCTTATTTTTAGAGGTTATTTCATCCTGAAATGGGTATATTAGGAATTTCCCTTTAGTACAATAAACGAGTGAAAAGTCGTTTGATCAGTGAAAGCAGGGTAAAACGCTTTAATCGCTTCTTAATCACAAAGGCGTATTCAGAATCCCAGTGCTGCACGTTCATTGGCTGGAACATTATAAATAGTTGTCAATCATATCTGAACTGAATGCTGATTGGTCAAGTCTTTGGCATCATAAACAGTCCTCCCGCGAGCAACTGAACGCCAAGTAGCTTAGCAGCAGCGTCATTCACCAACACTTTACGTGATTTCGTAGCGTAAAGCGTCCTGGTTCGCTCTCGAGCTACGTATCTTTCGTTGGCAGTTTACCTTTGGCAGCAGGTGAGGTCAAATGCAGCGGGACAGAGCGGAAGAGCTTCGTTGACACAGGTGGAGGATAATTTTTTTCGTTTTTTTTTTTTTTAGAAAACCAAAAAGGGAAGCAAATGGAAGACGGTGAAACAACGCTGGTGGAAAGCCTGATAATATGGGTGAGTGTATTTGGTCAAATGAAGCTTAAAGGACTGCGGTATTTTTGTCACCTGTGTGGTGTAGGTGGTAGGGCTCTGCGGAAAGCTAGCCGAGTGAAAATAAAGAAGTTATGTTAGAAGACACGGCTATGTGGTCTACAATAAACTGATATTTTCTTTTAGCGCTTAGCGTTAGCTTGAAAGGCATAGTTACCGTAGCAACACCAAGTCAACCGGTACAAAGAGTTGCAACAGGGTAAGGAACTACAGCCTGCTGCATGTTACAGTTAGCATTCAACATATGCAAATATGTCAATTATGGAGCTCTGAACGTGCCATAACCCAACAAATACATAATCATTACACATAAAAGCATAAAATAAAAGAATATTGTTAATAAATAAAAGTTACATTAAAAGTGTTTGAAATAAATATAGAAAGTTGAGTGGACTAAGACTGAAAATCAATTAAAAAAATTCCCTTTCTGTAGTCATACAGATAATTGAATTAATCAGGAGATTTTTTTTGTGCTCCTGGAATTAAAAGGGGGAAAAAGCTATGTAACTTATTAAATGTGGCTTTATAAGTCAAAAACCAGGAGAGTACCTAGTATTGTTTAAGTATGTTGACCTCATGTAGATTTATTAGATCTTACTGAGGATGTACTTGTATAAAAATATGATATTAAAATTGCAGACGACCACACCACTGACATTACTTCTGTGATGCTTCAGTTAAACATCCTATAGTCCTGCACTGCATCACTATCACTGTACATTGCCAAATAAATACTACAGGACCAACCACATCCTGTTACACATACACAAATGACAACAATATGGAAATAAACTTTGGCTCAGTTGATAAAAATGACAAACGATACCTAATATTGATGGTGAAACCAATATATTATGTATCCCTAGATCATGTTTCTATTTTTATTTTCACTAGGTATGTCTGTAAAATTTACAAAAAGATCTGCATTTCTTTAATGAGCAATTAAAAAACAGATGGGTTTAAAACAATCTGAAAGTTGCACTCTTCTACAAGTTCTAATACTATAAAAGTTGCAGGATACTAGTCACCTGACACCTCTTTTCACATTTAGTTTTTTGTGTATTTCTTACTATTAGAAATTTTCCCAAGGACAATTCTAAATTTCTCAATAGTATAATGGATGATGGATGATAAATTAGGCTACACTACTATGATCATAACGATCTTGTGTTTTTCCTCACAGCTGCAGACATTCAACACTCCAGCACCTTGCAGCACCGTGGAGGAGCTCACCACGGGAGCAGCAATGTCACAGGCACTTCATCAGATGTAAGAAATCACATGTATTAAGAAAATAGATGGCATATCTGTAAAAAAAACAAACATTTTGTACAATGCCCAATGATTAAACAAATGACTAGTTGTTAAAAAGAAGGGGAATTATTACCTAGAGACTTAAAAAAAAAGTTTTTTCCCCCATTTGAATTAAATGTACTTTTTTTTTTTGTTGCTGTTTTTATTTATTTTTTATTTAGTTTTGTGAAACCACTTTCCAACTATGCCAGTGAGTATAGTTGCTTCAGGCATGTAATCTCACAGATCAGTAGTCAAACGTTGGCCTTACCTAGTGATAAATTACTTTTATCATTGAAAAGAAAAATGAATTTTCCGTTTTTCTAAAAGATGTTACATGCAGTTCAACTATTTTTTCTTTCCACTGCTTGTGGTGCAGAGACCCCACGTGGTTCAACGAAGCATGGACGAGCCGTATCAAAACAGATGTTGAGGACAACTGGAGACTGAAGGTATAAAGACACATCCTCACTGTGTAGCATTGGCCCTCTCTGAATGAATGCACTGGTTGCTCCACATTTCATTTAATGCTGACCACAAACCTGCTCCTTTGTTGCTGCCTTTAACCTGCATTGAATAGATTTGTTGTGATTCAAGTGTGGGATTAATTATAATAATATTAGGATTAGATTATGTTGACGATCTAACAAAACAGTCATGATGATGATTAGAAGGCAGATTTTAGCTTGTGTGTGTTTTCTATTCCTCCTTCTTTATTTAGCTTTGTAAACATTTCTGTGGCAAATATGGATTTTACCTGGAGTGTGTTTGTCTTTACAATTAGAATACAGTTATTTGTTTATTCTTTTTTTTTTTTTTACTTTACTTCAAACAAATAACATGAACATACATAGGATCATTAACTCAATGACAAATATCAAAATATATAAAAAAAATAAGAAGGAATAACTACATACATTGACAGTGTTGATGTTAAAGTCTTGAAATATTTAAAGCAGAATGAATTAACTAAAAAAGCAAAAGTTAAATAAATATATATACATTGGTAAAATAAAACAATGTGTACTTTTTCAGTTATACTGTTTTCATAACAAAAAGTGTCAGAAATATAATCAAATACATGTAAAAAAGGGTATATTACACCAAAAAGACAAACAAAAGTAAAAAATATAACAAAGGGATCTGCTTATGAGATCAAGTAAAATTTCTGAAGTAGAGTTAAAGTTTTTACCAGTTTATTATTGTTAAAATTAAGTTTTTCCAACAGAAAAAGTTTGGAAACAGAAAAACAGTTGGAAAAACTGCCTCTGTTGTTTTAATTTAGTATACTGTTACTTAAATAGGTGTATGATGTAGGACTGCACAGTTCAATGCAAATTTATTATCAAAACTCATTGCACGCAATATTAAAATAGAAAAGAACTGGTTTGGCTGCAGTAAATTTTAGCTAATAATTTAAGTAACATGGATTCTGATTCTATGTTGGTAACGTATTTGATGCTTATTCTTTAATGCAGCAAAAAATTGTTTGAGAAGGTAAAGTGGCGGTGAAGTCATTAAAAAATTGCATGTTCGGAATTAACCCAGAATGTTGAGACTAACGATGTTGAGTAACATTTTTTTTATTATTTATAGCAAGTCATATTCATATAGTGACTTTCACCAACATATTGCATGTTGCATTTTGGAGCCTTAGTTGGCAATTGGTCTTTTTGATACATTTGAAGCTGATTATATTTTCAAATCTCTCTCCTCTCAGATGAACAATCTGAAGAAGATCCTTCAGAAGGTGGTCGACTATTATAATGAGGTATGAAGTCCATAGATTCCCCCTGGCTTCCTGCAGTAGTGGTTTTATATTGGTTTTTATTTGGCAATTTAGGAAGTGTTTTGTCTATAAAGGTTTTATAAGGTACATAAAGGCATAAATAAGGTTTTTATTTATGCCTGTGTGTCACCAGGTCATTGCTCAGGACATTTCATACTTCCCTTTGCCGGATGTCTCACGGGTGGCAGAGCACGCAGAGCCGGTGGAGATGGGAAGGTTGCTGCAGCTCATACTGGGCTGTGCTGTCAGATGTGAGCAGCAACAAGGTTTGTTACTGCTTTTACGGTTGGAACAGATGTTGTATAAATATAGTTGCTTATAATTCTATAAGTCTTTCTGAAGTAAAAGCAAAAAGTCCTCTTGTTGAGAAGATGTTCTCCTCTGTTGGCAGAGTACATTCAGATAATTATGACCATGGAGGAGTCTGTGCAGCATGTGGTCATGAAAGCTATCCAGGAGGTTGGTTCGTTAAGTTTCTCTCTCATTTAAATTAGATTTTACAGACAATTCTAGTTAAAATTGGCACCTTGTTTTAATGTTTGGAAAAGTCTTTGAAAGGTGCCAGATGCAGAAGTTGTTGTGGAAAGACCTGGATAGACCAGTTATTATCTGGCCTCTGTCTTTGCTGTGAACCCAAAGCAGAAAGACATTAATCCATCCACCCATCCATCCATTTTCTAACACCCTTGTCCCTAGTGGGGTCGGGAGGTGCTGGTGTCTATCTCCAGCTAACGTTCCGGGCGAGAGGCGGGGTCACCCTGGACATGTCGCCAGTCTGTCGCAGGACATTAAACCCAGTTACCTATTTATGTGTCATTGTTATCATTCTGTTCACAAACATCATTTTATATTTCATGTTTTTGTTTTATCATCCAGCTCTAATGTTCATGTCTGCCAACACTGGTAGTGACCATACTACACATTTATTCTTTTTTATTATTATTATTTTGAAATGTAGAATATCATCATAGTTGGCTTTTCTATGTTCCTTAGTGATATTTTGTCACCACCCTGGTTTAACTAGGCTGATGTTTTGCAGCTCTTCTGTTGCTTATATCTAATAACCTGATGACATTTTCCTCATCAGCTCATGAAAAAGGATAATTCAGCAGCATTAGGAACAGAGCTGTCAGGGGACCCAGAACAGCAGGTCAGTAATTATTCTGTCATTTTGTCTTCTTTTTTATTGTATAATGTATAGTCATTCTTCACTAATTGACATTTCATAATCAACAATGTTCAATGTTTTGCTGTAAAAGAATGTAACAAGAGCTGCAGTGAATTTCAAAAGTATTGAAACTCATTGATACGTTTCACACTTTGTCACAAAGTATCACAAACTGTAATACAGAATCCACAGATCACATTTTCCATACTTCATCTGAACATGGAAAAACACAAATGCAATTCCCCCAAGACATTACTGTCCACATAAACTGACAGACTGAGCCTTTGCTGCTTTAATTAATCATTCAAGCAGCAAAGGTAACTCTCCAGAAGCTGCAGAGATCCCTAGGTGGATGAATGTGTTGACAAGACAAGTCCTACTTATGTTCTCCATAAACCTGGCCTTTTTAGAAGAGTGCAAAACAAACCTATTGTTAGGGTAAAAAAAGCCTGAAGGTGTCGGGTTTGTAGCTGGTCACAAGCAATACTGTTGACACAGGAAGTATGCAGAAGAACATCCTCTGGTCAGATGACCTCCGTCTTCATGCAAAACACCATTATGTGGACTGAAACTAACAATGCACAAAAACCCCACTATGCCATTCCCAGCTGTTCACAGTTGATCAGAAGATGGATAGAGCCAACTTGAAAACCTTTTAGAGGCTGCACAAGATACTGGGAAGGAGGTTCAACTTTCAGCAGGACGACAATCCTAAACATACAGCCAGAGATTTACTGGAATGATTTACATTAAATCATATCCATGTGTTACAATGGCCCAGTCGAACTCCAGTTTTATGAGTTATTCATTCAGAAGTCTGAATATAAATGTTTTACAATTATTTTAAAAAGAAAACGAATATAATTTCTTTTATACTTCAGCTTTTGCTACTTTGTGTAAGTCTTCATAAAACCAAAATAAAATTAAGTTTGTGGATGACGCATGACAGAGGATGTGGAAAGGCTGGTTTTCTTATAAAATGCTTTGAGATGACATCTGTCTCGAATGGTGCTGTATAAATAAATTAAATTGAAATAGCTCTGATGTTTGACATTTGAGAAGTGTGTTTTCTAATGTTTTTTTTTTTAATTTTTCATTGTAATTCTGTTTCTCAATCATGTGTCCAGGTGAAAAAACTCCTGGCAGACCTTTCTGAACTCATGTCAGACAAGGACGCATTAGCCCAACGCTGTCAGGAGCTTGACTTACAGGTGAATATAAAGCTTGTTCACAACCTCATTCTGTTCAGACATAAAGTTCTTCATAAAGCACTTGGCAATAAGTTTTTTGTTTTTTTTTTCCCAAAGTGGGCTCTAGAACATCTCATTAGTTTGCAGATTTTAACTTTGTCTGTGTTCAGACATGCATGCCTTTGGTACAGTGTAACCCAAAGTTTTGCAACTCTCTGTAATGCTTGGCTCCATTGTCTGGAGCTGCTGTGGCAGAATGACTGTGGACTCAGTCTGGGTTGTGCTGGCTCCACTGTGGCATCCAGCCTGCACTACCACTGCTAGTGTGCAGGGAGACCACGTATAACACAGGGACTGATCAACTGTTTACCTCGATTCTCAGCAGATTGATTTGGTCAATTTCCTGCCTTGCTTGGGTCTCTGGGCAGAGAGGTAAGTAAAGTGCAGCTTATCGTCGGGGAGACGGGAACTAAACCAATCTAAACCAGCTACTCGAATGTTTGCTCTAACTTTGCTAACAGAGGGCTCAAACAGGGTTCTGATGAGATATGCAAAGCTTGTTTAGTAATTTTTGCAATATTCCAGTATTTGAATGGGAACTTTGCTAGCCATTTGTCCTCTTCTTTAGGGAAAAGCATGCTCAGAAACTCACAAAAATGTGAAGTCAAGCTACATTAAACATGACTATTTTATGTCCATATGTGTGTTTTAGGGGTATTGTCTTAATAACATAACTTTAAAATCGGGCAATGGTTTTAGTCTTCCTAATTCAGTCTATTAGTACAGTGCTGTGAAAAAGTATTTCTTCCTTACTCATTTAAAATTTTTTATGTGTAAATCTTTAGAAAATATGAGATATTTACTGAATGGAAAAAACTGCATAAACCAACTTGGTCTTACATGAACAAATAATTGCTGACTTTGGTCAATCAGTTAACTGTGTTCAACCAAGAAAGCTAAGTTCGGTTTTGTTAGCCCCACCCACACGGGACTACGAAGAAACCTTTAGAATCAAGAAATAACTTGGGCCTGTGTGACAACATGAAGCAGACTAAAAGGTCTAAAAAGCAACACTTTGCACCCAGAACCAAAGAAATTCAATAATGGATGGAAAACAAAAGGCTGTACAGCCATTTACAGGGCATATCCACAAAGGAATAAACTTAGAATGGTGGTGAACCTTCGCCGGAGTGGCTGACCTTCTTAAATTACTCCACAAGTGGATCAGCAACTCATCCAGAGGGTCACAAAAGAAGCCAGAACAACATCTGAAACCTGACTTGCCTCTCAGATCAATGTTTCTGATTCAACAATGTGAAACTTTACAGCTAAGCCATACATTGGAGTTGTGTTTTGTTTCTTCGGTCTCTTTTAATTCTCAGATGTAACTTTTCTGCTCTGCATGCTGTTATTGACCTGCAGGAACTTTAACACTGCAGCTCCTTTCTGCTTACTTTAATCCACATCAACATAAAACTCCTAATGAGAGCTGCACTGACATTTTTGTTCCTGGTCAGGTGGCCGCCCTCCTAGAGGAACGCAACAGCCTTCTGGCCGAGAACGATGTCCTAACAGACCGAGCCAGCCAGTTGGACACATTTGATGACCCCAGCACGCCATCAGGCAGGAAACACAGTCAGCTTCAGCAGCAACTGGAGACTCTGCAGGAAGAGAACTTTAGGTTGTTTACTGTGGCTTTAAATGCTTCTCAGCTGTGTATTTGCAGCGAAGACCAAATGCTCATGTGTGTGCGCGTGCTACCTCTAGGCTGGAAGCTGCCAAGGATGACTACCGGATCCACTGTGAGGAGCTGGAGAAGCAGCTGGTTGAACTTCAGCATCGCAACGATGAGCTTACCAGTTTGGCAGAGGAATCACGGGCTCTCAAAGACGAACTGGATGTTCTGAGGTTGGTGTTAAACAAATGCTTCCAAAGTTGTTCTTTTTGTCATTTGTAATAAAGTTAATATCTGTACAACACTGATTTCTAAACTGTAGTTTAACTTTTCTAGCTTCTATTCACTCCTAAATACATTGATCTATGTGTCACCCTAATACTCTACCTCAGTAAACAATAAGTAGGTTGAACAAAATTGGCCTGCACTTCCATTTTACAGTGCTTGTAAGAGAATTCCAGCAAACACATCAATGTTTGTAAAAGTCCAAAGAATATAAATGCTTTTGGAAACTACTATACTACTACAAACGACACTTCAGTCTCACTGCAACATTTGACTTATTTACTGGAAATAATTGTGTTGATTTTCTTCAGGAACTGCTCAGACAGAGTGGTGATCCTGGAGGCATCAGTGGAAACCTACAAGCGTAAGCTGGAAAATCTCGGTGACCTAAAGCGGCAGGTGAAGCTGTTGGAGGAGAATAACATGATCTACATGCAAAACAGCGTCACTCTGGAGGAGGAGCTGCGCAAAGCAAACGCTGCCCGCGCACAGCTGGAGTCCTACAAAAGACAAGTAAAGAGCTTACTCTTATTGCAAGATTACATATCATTTTTTGATTATATGTCATATAATTTGCATTTGGGGAATGTGTTTAGTACCAAGCATATAGGGCTGCAACTAACGATTATTTTAGTAATTGATTATTCCATTCAGTATTCTCACAATCTGATAATAAATTGCCACACTTTGCAATTTTTTTATTTAGCCTTTTAAGCATTTTTATTCAAGATTGTATTATACTATAATGTTTACAAAGAAGATTTTCATCTTAAATGCAAAATGTTTATATTTTTTGGACAGTTTTGGCTTAACATCTGCTAATATTCTAATATTCTTTCAGCAAATTATCTTTTTTTGAGTTTGTATGCTCTAGTTAACAATTAATCAATTACTTAATTAGTTGACGATCATTTCAATAATCGATTCATCTTATTAATCGTTTCAGCCGTACAAATAGATTTGTTTTTTTGTTTCAAAAGGTCCAAGACCTCCACAATAAGTTGTCAGAGGAAACCAGACGTGCAGACATCATGGCGTTTGAGATGAAAAAGTTGGAAGAGAAGCATGAAACTGTGTTGAAAGAAAAAGAGGTTCAACATCTTATAACATTTCACCATTAATATGTACTATATATTGGCTTTGCTTAACATCTTTACCTTTTAAAAAAAAACAACTTTACACCGTTAGCGTATCATCATTGAACGAGATTCTCTGAAGGAAATCAACGAGGAGCTGCGATGCACTCAGGCTCAACAGGACCAGCTCTCACAATCAGGTACTTCATCAATCAATTAATGATGCTTTTATTTACTGCCTAAAGTACTGTGGAAATGATTTATCCTCACACTGATTTCTTTTTTTGTCACTCAAACATGTTTCAAATAAACAAATAATCAGCCTGACAACAACAACTAATTAGGTTTCGAGGGCAAGGAAGTTAATTTTATTATCTTGTTCTACCTTAATGACTTAAATTGTTAGAAAACTGCATTTTCTGTTTACTGATGTTATCTTTGTCTGGTTGGAAAATATAAGTATGGCAATAAAAAAAAAAGAAGCAAAACCAGAAGAAAATTGTAAGGGAGTAAATACTTTTTTTGCACATCACTGTACCTTTTTGTACTTAGGGATCCTTCCCTCTGGCAGCCCCAGCCATGAAAACCTGGCAGCTGAATTAATTCCCATTGAGTACAGGTAGTATTTTACTGCTTCATCGTATCCATTTGTATTCTTTCTGCTACAATGTTGTGTGTGATTACTGACTGTCGTGGTTATTTAGAGAAAAGGTCATCAGACTGCAGCATGAGAACAAGTTGCTGAGAGTGCAGCAGGAGGAATATGAGCAGGAGAAGATTGCCACCCTGCAGACCCAGCTGGAGGAAGCTGAGAAGACTCACAGCAAACTGGACACAGAGAACAGGTGTGCTGCATTTGTGCTCCTTTTTGTTGATTCTCTTTCTGCATGTTGATGTTTTTCTGTTTGCTGCTTCATCTTCAGATTGAGCCTAGAGCGCATCGGTGAGCTGCAGCAGCAGGTGGAAGATCTGCAGAAGGCTCTGCAGAGCCAGGCTGCCAAACCAGATGATGTGAGGGTGCAAACATGCTCTGTCAGCAAAAAACTGAGTTACAATGTAGTCTGAAGCCAGACTGGAAAAAATGATAATTGAGTGAGAGAGATCAGGGAGTGGAAAATATTTAATTTCTTCCTTCTTGACAAATACATTTTCACTCCCTTTGTTACTCAATTACTTAGTGACTTAATTACGGTACTTAAGTTCCTAGTTACTAACCTAAGTATTTGGTTAATTTGCTTACATACTTGTAACGTACTCACTTGAGTACTGAATTACCTGCTATTTGAGTAGTTTGTGTATTTAGTTACTTGGGCTCAATTACTTACTTGCATAATTAGACATTTGAGTTTGACAAAGTATGTGATATGGACATGAAAAATGAGGAAGAGCCTTCAATAGAAAGGCTTCATCCAGGATGTTATGCTCAGTTTTGACATATCTTTTTCATTTTCAGTCAAATCTAAAGAGGAAACTGGATGCTCACATGTAAGTGAGTTTGCTCTCAGATAGAAATACAAGCTTATGTTTTCCAGTAGGTGGAAGTGGATCACTTGTTTTTCCTCAGGTCCCAGCTGAACGAGGCTCAGGATGAAATCATGAAGAAGAAAGAGCTTCTGGAGGACCTTCAGCCTGACCACACCCAGACATGTATGGTTTAAAAGTTTTAATGCAGTTGTGTTGTGCTTTCAACATGTAATAGAAAACTGACTTGTTGCTTCTCAGCTTTGAAAGTGGATGAGCTGATGGCTGCTCTGAAAAAGAAGGATGACGACATGCGGGCCATGGAAGAAAGATACAAGATGTATCTGGAGAAGGCTCGCAATGTGAGTTAAATTAATTTAGCATTGGTAACTCTTAGATGTGGAGTGAAATCAAGTTACTTATCAATATTTTCATCTTGACCCTTACTTTTGCCTTGAAGGTAATTCGAGCCTTGGACCCCAAGCTGAATCCTGCCACCGCTGAGATCCAGGCTCTCAGAAGCCAGCTGGCAGATCGGGACAAACAGATTCTCAACCTTGAAGTAATTGCAGCTTTATTTAATTGATTCTAGTATGAGTTTGCAAACAATTTGAGTATAGCATTCATTAATTGTGAAACTGAATGTGTTTTTTTTCTTCTTAGCGTCAATGTGAGCAGGCCAGGCTAAGAGAGTATGAGGAGAAGCTGATTGTTACAGCCTGGTATAACAAAGTGAGTTGTTACAGCTTTAATTAAAAATGCATACTATTCACATTTCACAGTGGTGGCATTTACTGAAGTGATTGAGAGAACTTTAAAGCACTATCAGACTTGGATAGCAGCATAAAAAGACACAATGCTTATATTCTTTTTGCAGACATTGACAGAGTTGTAACACGTTTCTGTTTGGGATCTAGTTTCTGACACTAGACAAGGTTGATCTTGTTAATAAACAGCTAGTTTCATGCAAAACCAAAATAATGCAGCATCTCACAACCAACCATAATACTCATCAGTAGCGATTCAATAACAAACGGTCAAAATAAAATGTCTAACTTTATACTGAACAGTAAATGCACCGTAGTAGTCACTAAAATATCATGCTGTCAACAACCGTCTTCAATCTGGGTGTTGTTTCTGCGAGATTTGGTTAACTATATTCAGTTCTCTATCGGTGGGATGTAAATAAATAAAGTTAAAGGAAGCACTGAGGAATAAAAGCTGCATAAAAGGAAAATTTTTCTAATGCATATGTCGCAAGGTGTCAAGTTTACTGATGCTGTGAGACGGCGAGTGAGAGCTAAACTTTCAGCAGATAACATGAAGTTGCTTTGATGTAGCTTTTTGAAAATAAATAAATCCTTTTAGTGGTAGAAACTAACAGTTTTATCTGACACTAGACATTCAGAACAACTCAGAATAAGAAGTATTTAAATCACTAAGCTATTAACGCCACATAAGCAGAAACCAGGAGGCTGTCGTTGCATTTAGTGCTGTTTTTTTCCCCAGCTGAACACCGTCTATGTTTTTATATGTTACCTTTGTTAAAGCCGGCTATCAATCAGCGAAGAAGGTATTTTTGTTTTCCATTCTTTCCTGGCGACTGCGCTCACACGTGATGTTGCCTTCGCATTAAGATAATGAATGATTTCTCACCGCAGGTATGCTCGGTAAAAGTGTTGATTACTGTTTTTAGGACTTCTCGTATTATTGTTCTCTAAAGAGACAGACTTGGCTAATTATGATCGGCACATCTCTACTAATGACATTTTCAGTTTTCTTTAAATCAATGACTACAATTTACCTCTGGTTTCTGTGCTATTAGAGTTTGCACTTTCAGAAGTTGGCCATGGAATCTCGTCTCGGAGGCCGCGCTGCCGCCATGTTCCCCCCCGGCCAGTCCTTCCTGACGCAGCAGCGGCAAGTCTCAAACGCCCCACGCAGGGCCGCTACCGCCAGCGTGCCTGCCACTACCTCCAAATAGACAGTGTCACAGCACCTCACATCGATTAAACTAGGCAAAAATACACAACAGTGTAAGCACTCAAGTGACCTTAAATGCATCTGCTGTCAGCCTTTGAGGAGGGTCAGACTGCGTGTGATCAGTGAGAACTTATCAGACCCATCCCAGGTCAAAGCAGAGGTTGTGTTGGTATACCCTGCTGTACATTAGCCTGAAGGACAACCTTGCAGAGACATTACCCCAAGTTGACCTCACAAGCCAAAGCTAGATGTAGATTTGCAACGACTATCCTCTCTGCCTTGTGATTGTTTTGTTTGTCTTTTCCATCCTCATATTTAGCTTTTATAACATAGCTCTCCTTGTATTGTGGTAAGGTCAGAAGTTAAAGGGGAAAATCCTTGTGGAAAAGAGGCCTGCTATTTTAGCTTTAGTTTAAATGGTGACTTGAATCTCTGAAATCTAATCAAATGAAATGATTGTACAAATATTTAAGAAATGTACGTCACAGTGGGGACACTTTAAAAGGTGTGGTGTAATCCAACAGCATGAATAGTGTTGATCCAGCCATATCTGGTGCCGGCCACCAAGGATTTCAAAGCATTAAACAAGCACTTGTTCTCTATTTGTCCTATAATTGAAAAGTTTATAATTTCAAATGCTGTTGAAACAAATTAAGTCATATTAACTCTAATTAACACTTGAGGTGCTGCAATAAGAGGTCTGGGAGTAGTCCATTATCTTTTCTATATACTCTCGATGGGAACTGATGGACCTTTTTGATTACTGTATGTGTTGATTCTTTAAGTCAATAAATATGTTACTGATACAGAAATTAATGATTCAACACCAGCTTTTCATGCAGCCATCACATCCAGGTCGAACACTTTTAAAGCTCCTGCAAATTGTAACACTAAAACTTTTAATACATGTCAATGTTTTCCTTTAGGATGCTGATTAAAAGAACATTTTGAAAAGCACTTATTGTCTTTTGTGCTAAAAGTGATCAGTCTGACACCATATAGTTAAATATCCACCACCCTGCAAAAATATTTAGTTTTGACACGCAGCAGCCACAGACACAGGCGGATTTTATGGTGACCTTTTGAAGATGGACTATTATAAAGTTCTTTACAAATATCTGAAAAGTGGGGAGTGCTTATGTATTCAGTCCTCGGTCAATTCTCTGTCAAACCATCTTTCACTGTGATCTCAATTATGAATGCAGAGTCAATACAAAATGCTTGTCCCACTTTTCAGATATTTACTTAGACGAAATCCTATAATCCTTATTCCTTACACTTCATATTGTGTCACAAAACATCCCCAAAAAATTCATTGAAATTTGTGTTTTTGGAAGGTGTGTGAATTCCTTTACAAGACATTGTAAGATGTTCAGGTTTAGCAGTCTCTTTACTGCCTTTTCTCTGTTTATTGTCAGCAGCACAAGATGTTCTGTTATACGGCCACATGTGGTTAATGGATGTATGTCACTTGAATCTCTTTCTTTGCAGCTAATTATTATTGTAAATTGCTGACTTAAAGGCATAGTCATTTAATAAAATAGACTGTACAATCAGGTAGAAGGTACACAGCAACCTGCATAATGCTAAATGTTTGTGTGTAACTTATTAAAGAAATGTATAATGAATTTTAGAAAATTTAATAGCTTTTTTGCTGAATAAAATCTTTTTCAAAAATTGCAGTTTATTTATTTTTTTCAGTCAAATCTCAATCCTCAGTAGGTTATATTAAGGAAGCCGTGACTAATAAAAGAAAGCGATTATATTATCACATCATCCAGCATCAGTCTACTAACAAAAACAAATGCAGAAATGAATCCAATCATAAACACGATTCGTTGACAGGCTCTCAAAACAAAAACCTTGTGAGTAAATGATGGGGTCACATGAGTTTGAGAAGATTGATGATGGTTGACTAGGATAAATGTTGGTAATCGGATAAATTATTACATATAGATTTGTCTGAACAAGGAGAATGTCAGATCCATCAACATTGCCTGGTTAAAAACACTGATGTTTCTGCAATTTGTGAAAATGGATCTGTTACTTTGGCAAAGTGCCTGTGGTCCATCCTGCAGCTTATGTTTTATCGCATGTAACCTTCAAGTCAAAGCGGGATTTTGCAAAGATCTTGAATGGATGTGGTGTGCGTGTGGCTCCAGTTATCCCTTCTGTACTCAGCTCAACGCCATCAGGAGTGGAAAAGTGAAATTTCTGGAATAAGATGACAAAAAACAGGAAGAGTTCCATCCTTGCCAGACCTTCACCGAGACACGCTCGCTTTCCTGAAAAGAGAAAAAAGGTACCCTCATCACTATCCTTTAAACGCATGGTTTCTGTTTCCTCTTAGATCATTTTTACCAGTGTGTCTTTCCTGTTCAAAATCATAATTCCAAACTAAGTTTATGTGCAGAATTATCACTTAAATGCAGTTGTTACCGGCGGAGAAAGGTAAAAATGCTTCCTTCTTTATGAACCTGCCGTCTTCATCCAGGAAGTGTTTGGGGTTGAAACTGTCGGGGGTTTCCCATTCGTTCTTGTCAAAAAGAACAGAGGTCAGGTTAGGCATCACAGTCGTCCCCTGCAAAGAAAGAAAACAGACTTATGAGACGACAAATGACGGATTACAACACTTAAAATCTGGAAATGGGCTTGAAAAGAATCACTCAAATACTGGTTGCAGAAGGAAATAATAGAAAAAAAATCAAAATACAGAAAGTTTTGTGAAGATACATTTTTTTTTCAGAAATTTGCTAATGTCAAGTATCAAATGATAATTCCCAGAATATAAGGACATGTTTGATCCTGAATTGTGCAAAGACTTTACAACTAGAGCAACTAAAGTCCACGGTAACATATTGGTTTTACTATTCTTTGTGGCAGATAAAATCACCCTGTGAGAATCTTCTGTGGCTTTTGCAAAGTCATCTGTTGTTGCTTCAGACTCTTGCTTGTTTAAAACATTCAAATGTGGTATGTGTTCGGGGGGATGATCAGACACACCTTTGGTATGAAGTAACCGCTCAGCACTGTGTCCCTGGCAGCCATCCTGAGTGCGTTGAGGGGAACGATGTTTCCCATCCTTTGGATCTCATGGATAACAGCATCAGTGTAGGGCATGTTGGATCTGTCTGCCATGGTGGGCTGGCGGCTCTGTCCGACCACTTTGTCTATCTCTTCCTGGACTTTGTCTATAAAGCAAATCAAATCCAGTTGCTGACCACATGCAGTAGTCTTCCTTTGGTAATTTGATCTGTTGGTGAACATGGTTCTGATCTGAGCTCACCCTGGATGTGAGGATATTTTATAAGGTACAGAAGTCCCCACTGCAGAGTCTTTGAAGTAGTTTCACTGCCAGCCAAGAACAGATCAAGACAACACAGAACCAGGTTTTCTTCCACAAATCCCACATCCTGCTTTCTGTTGTGCTGTTGAGCAACAATGAAGAGACAGATACACGGTCAAGTCTTAAATGTGATATTTCACAGCCTTTTTTCTTTTTTTTTGGTTGAACCAAAGCGAGTCCCATACTCTTTCCTCTATAAGGAAGTTGTCGATGTAATCTCGTGGGTTGCTTAGATCCAGATCCAGCTTGTGTCTTTCTATCTCTTTCCTGATGGATGCCTTCAGAGAGCTGGAGCTGCTGAAGATGCCATTGTGAGGCCCTGGCAAGTGTCTCATTATTGCTGGGAAAGCATCATAAAGCTGTTAAGAGATGAAAAAATAAGTGCATCAAAACGTACTGACTGCAAAAAAATTTATTGCTTTCTGACTTTTACACTATTAGTGGAATTTTAGAGAATAGCTTCTTTTGATACTTTGTACAATTTGGGGAAAATATTACGGTAATCTTCTTTTGCAGCAACAGCTGCGCTCATGTGAGGCAGATTGTTTCTCGCCCTACTGGAATTTAAGGAGGGTTTGGATAAGAATGAAGCACTCCTCCATTTTCAATGTTTCAAAACTCTTTGCAAACATCCTAATGCTGAGCCAGAAACATTCCCATAATGTGAAGAAACTTTTCATAACTCAGGAAAAGTGGGTAGTGACTCCATCTAATTGGATCAGACTAGACTGAACATGTATGCTTGCTGTTCTCATTCTTGGTAGAATTAATAAAGTGCTGTTTGAGTTAAAATCACCAATATCTGTTCAGGGGAATCTCCTTTTTCATTTTTTATTACCGTACACCCTGCAACTTTCTCTGTATCTTACCAGGGCCCATATTGAGCCTTCCAGGTAGGCCATGTCTGTCAGATTCCTCAGCATGCTCTGGAGGTCCTGGTCACTGTAGTCAAACCTTCTCCCAAACACAATCTGGCAGATGATGTTGGACACAGCATTGTTCAGAAGTGGCACCGGGTCAAAGGATTTACCTAGTAAGAAGACAGAAGTCTTTAAATACAAGACGCTATCTGTGCAAAAAATCTGGTCTGTTTTCCGCTGCTGTCAACCTTCCTCCTTCTCCATGGCCTCCTGCAGGTGTCGACTCTCCTGACAGATGTTCTTCTCCATGGAGCCCTTGGCCATACCAAAGGTACGCAACATGGCCATGGCAAAGCGCCGTTGTCTCCTCCACACCTTTCCATTGCTAAAGAAAAGACCACCTAGAAAAGGCAAAGAAATCGAACATCCCTCAAGTGTTGGTTGCCCTGATGCTCTAAATCTGACCAACCTGACTCACCTGAGTTTCCTGAGTAAATCCTGGTTGCCATTGGACTGTGAGGCCGGTCTGCAAAGTTTTCTGCCTGTGTTACTAACGCCTCTTTCACCGTCTTCCACCCGGACAAAAACACTGTTTTGTGTCTTCCCAGACGTATGCAGAACACATTCCCATAAACATCAGCAAGCTGTGATTGCAGAATCAGAGTAGAAGGGTTCTATTGTGGAGCATGTGACTCTAAAATAATGCAGTCAATTTGTTGTTGACACTGCGACCAAGCATCATTTTTTTTTTGTTGCAATTTTTGAAGTAAAACATCTCTAAAAATGTAAGAAATGGTAGACTTTTATGAAAATTTGCAATTTTTATGTCAGGCAACAATTGTGTTAAAATGCTGCACTACCAATATTTTCTTATTTCAGCTGCTTTTTTTTTTTTTTTTTTTACCTTAGTGAGGTAAATATGAGGCTGCTTGGATTCAATGCTGAAGATGTTCCCAAAAAAAGGAAGTGCAGGCGGTCCTGGTGGAAAGTGAGGCGGATCCTTTCTGTTGAGCAAATTTACGACGATTAGGATCGCAAAAATCAAAATCAGCATCCATCTGAGACTGAACCACTGGCACAAGCTGCAGAGCCACATTGTCACAGTGAAGAGAGGAGGGAAGAAAGAAGGCTTATCAAGATTTCTGTCCACGTGGTTCTGAGATGGGCTGGTACTCTGCTGACTCCAGGTCTGGTAAATGTGAAGTGTGTGACTGAATCAGTCTACTCACTCATTTGTAATGTGCATCTGCTTTGGCCAGCTGGGTTTCACGGATTTGGGTTTTGTTTGGGTTTTATGATATTTCAGTGGTACAAACATTTAGCATGAATTTTCAGAAACGGGATAAGAGACTGCAGGTCATTCAACTATATATTCTCTTATTTCTTTTAGTGAAGTGTATGTCTGCCATTTTTACTTTAACCAACCAGCAGATGTCAGCAGAGTAAAATATTTGTGGATTTCAAGCCATGATGTGAAGTAGCAATTAATTACTGATGATCTGCTGAGGTTGTACTCTGCCTCTCACCCATTGACTGCTGGAGATAACCCCCCATCACACCACCTATCAGTGCAAAGTCATCATGATTAAGGCATATTTATTCGCCTTGATCATGATGGCTTCGCTCCAATGTTTTGCAGCATATTTGGCATACACAAAAATGCAGCTGTCAGCTTCCCCACGAGAGCCCCTGGTTCTCCAGTCCCTGAAGACCAGCTTCATGAGTGCTGATGACAGAAGGCCCTTTTGTGACACTGACCAAGTTTAGTGCAGGCATTTGAGGAACCATGTCTGCCAGGAACTGCACTAATTCTGTCTTGTCATTGTGCCAAAAGAAATTGGATGGAATGTTATTCTTGTTTGTCACCTTGCATCTTCCTGCCTTGCCACGTTGAGACCTGGTCTCGCCTCTGAGGCTAGGTGAGTTGTACACATCCTAACCCTTACTGAGAACTTGTTAGCTCTTCTTAATGAGATGGTACTAGTGAAGGAGTTGACCTCTGATCAGAGTACAGGAAGCAGCAGGTGCTTCTATGTAAAACGTCGAATAGATGAGGAAACTGACAGACCTCATGAGTGAAAAGCTTGTGAATGTTACTGAAAATAAGGGTGGATAAAGTGAAAGCTTTTTGTTTTACATGTAAGAAATATTTATTTGTACAGTTAGACTGTTTATTATTCTGACATTAACAGCAAAATGAAAAAAAAAAATCATTCACTTCCATAATCGCATTATTATGGAAATTTCATTTATCAAATAATGATAAGCCATTTCAATAACAAGAGAAAGATTAATCTTTGTCTTTAAGTTTCTTTATTCGAAGGCAAAAGCGTTCGAGGACCCGTCTCACTGAACGCAGTCAGGAGAAGAGCCCTGAACGCAGTCACATCACATCGTTACATAGTCACAGCAAGGAAAAGACCCACCCAAAGTCTGAGCTCTATTGCCAGATGGACCACAGAGACAACCATCACCCCCACCTCATGAACTATCCCTCACCACTTGGAGGGGACGATTTTGTGGCAGGAAAGAGAGTCGATGAGGATTTCGGCAGAAACTTCTAATTCTTCTTTGTCAGTCATGGGTGCAGAGTCTAACAAGGGTACAAACTACATTCCACACATGTCAGTTCTTTAAGACAATTGCCAGGCTTGGCATTTTACCCAAGATGTCTTCAGGTCTCTTATACTATCAAAGCTGCGGAAACATCTAAACATTATCTTGAAACTTCTTTAATGGAAAAACATATCTTGAAGAAATACAAAAACACAGCAGATATAATCAGTAAATAAATGGTAAAAAGTATCAGTTCCATCCATAAGGCTAAAAACCGAAATGTTCTATTACAGCATCATAATTGTAGTCATTTATTGTGCTCTCTTTTAAGCCAAAACAAAGTTGTTATGAAATAATTCCTCAACAATACAGTTTATCCATTCAGCCTGTGTATAAAAATACACATTTCTGTATTTGGTATGTTCTTTTTACTCTGTTCAATAAAATGGAGGATGCAAACATTTCACAAACAATATTTTCATTTTCAGATTTAGTTTTAGGGAGATGCTATTTAAGACAAATTCTTGCTCGGTCCTATTTGGAGTCAGGGCAAAGTATAATACCTTTAATGGGGATTAATTCACTCAACATGCTTTTTTAACAAGCACCTATGCCAAAATCATTACGGTCAGTTTTCTGATGAGCAGAAACAAGTCTGGTAAAAAGTCCTCAGCTCAGCGAGCCTTAGCAGACACCTTGTAGGGATGAGGCACTCGTGTCGTCCCAGTAATTCCTTCAGTGCTCAGTTCAACTCCGCCAGGAACGGAGAAAGTGAACTTCTGCAGTAAGCCAACAAAGAACAGGAACAGCTCCATCTTAGCGAGGCCTTCACCAAGACACACACGTTTTCCTGCAGAGCAAACACAGATACACACCATGTTTTAATATGAAGAGTGAGATTATTATTCATAATGTTATTCTTGGAAAACATAGGTGGAGCACTAAAAAATTTTCATCATAGGTTTTAAAAACTTTCCTTTAATCTTAGTCAGACACGTCCCATGCAACCAAACCATGCTGGTTTGACATTGGTCGACATTGGTTACATGTCGGCAGGACACTTTGGTCATGGTGACAACTCAATGACAGGTCATAAATATCAGAGTGCTGTACCTGCAGAGAATGGTAGGAATGCTTCTCTCTTCACAAACTTCCCATTGGCATCCAGGAAATGTCCGGGGTTGAAGGTGTCTGGAGTTTCCCATTCAGATTTGTCAAACAGGACGGATGTCAACATGGGCATTAAAGGTGTGCCCTGAAAAATCCAAAGCATCAGTCAGTCATTGATGCGAAAACACATTTTAATGCATTAACCATTTACTGCTCAGTAAATTTACCTTTGGTATGAAGTAACCACCCAGAGTTGTATCCTTGGAAGCGACCCTGAATCCGTTCAGAGGAACAATGTTCCCCATCCTCTGGATCTCATGGATCACAGCATCAGTGTACGGCAGGTTCTGTCTGTCGGCCATGGAGGGCTGGCGACTCTGTCCGATCACTCTATCAATCTCTGCCTGGACTTTCTCTGTGATAGGATTTAAATATGATGAATTTGGCTTTGACTGGAGAGAGAGAGAGATTTCCTTTCTCAGTTTAAAACAAGGCATGTGTTTTACTTTGATTCATATCATTGAGAGAGTAGACACAACTGAACTCGCTGCAGAGCTTTTTGACTGAAATAATATTTTCAGCATCTTGCCATTACATTTGACAAGCAGATTTTACCTGGTGGTGCAGCTCTTTGACCAGTGTGCAATGGTCAGTTTTTAAGTTACTGAACTAGATTTAGCAAGTGAAAATGTTTAAATACTGTCATACTTAGCTTCTTTTATTTGTTCAGTTGTAAAAATATGGTAAAAAAGAAAAGAAAAAAAGTTAATACTGCTCCACAACAGCATATCTAACCTCTGTGGTGTGTATCCTGGTCTTTGTGTTGCTTTTTCGTTAGAATAAACGTTTAATGCACCTCTATATTTAGCAGAGGTCTATAACCCTAGACCAGCAGATCTATGGTCCTGCTGTTTTCAGATGCAGGTTCCAACAAACCAGAATCAAATGAATGGCTCGTTGCCTTTGCTAAAATAATTTTATTTTGCGGTAATTTATCTGATTATTTTTAAATGTCATTTTCAGTGATGCGGATTATGTTGGACCAACACATTATGTCCCTAAGGTTTGTGGTCGCTATGTGACAAGATGTGAGACATTCAAGGTGTGTTGTTACTTTTGAAAGGCGCTGTAGAAAGTCACTCACCTTGAACTTCAGGGTATTTTGTTAGGTAAAGCAAAGCCCAAAGCAATGTGGTGGCTGTCGTTTCTGTTCCTGCCACCAAGAGGTCGAAAGAGCAGAAAGCCAGGTTGCTCTCTGTGAAGCCCAGGTTAGAGTCTTTGTGCTGCAACAACATAAAACACGTTGGTTAATGATTCAATCCTCGACAGAAATAGTTTTGGTTAAAGTGGAACAGCTTCAGTGGTGGATGGTCTACCTACGTTCTCCATTTCAATGAGGAAAGTGTCGATGTAGTCTCTGGGGTTGCTGGGATCCAGATCCTTCTTGTGCTTTTGGATTTCCTCAAGAAGGAGCTCTCTTACTGCGTTATAATTGCTAAAGATTTTATTGTGAGGACCTGGCAGATATTTCATCACTTGAGGAAATGCGTCATAAAGCTGTTTGTATTGACAGAAATGATAAAACAACCAACCCATCATGATAAAAATCTCACCCGTCAGAATCAGTGATACAGAGCAGCTTCATTCAGAGTTAACAGGCTTACCTGACCCCATATGCTTCCTTCAAGCCTAACACCGTCAGACATGCACTTCAGCATCGTCTGAAACATGTGGTCATTGTAGTCAAATCTTTTTCCCATAACAAGGTTGCAAACAATGTTGGAGACGGCATTGTTAAAGAGGCCTGCTGGGCTGAAGGGTTTACCTGAAGAGGAGTTTTGAAGAATATACATATTTTAAAAAAACAGCCTTGCACATTAATATCAGTAAAGTGACCTTTACAGTGTATCTAACCCACCTTTCTCACTCTCCATTTCCTCCTGCAGGTGTCGGACCTCCTCACAGATGCTGAGCTCCAGGGTGTTTTTGCCCAGACCAAAGGTGCGTAAAGTAGATAAAGCAAAACGTCTCTGTTTCTTCCATATCTCTCCATTGCTTGCAAAAAGACCACCTAAATAATACGTCCACAGAGTTGTAAACATCAGCCCTTCAGTTTATAAAGCCCAGCATTTTATATACTGTGCACTGAGAAATAGAAACTGATTTCACACCTGAGGGCTCAGTGTAAAACCTCTCTAAGACTGCATTCAGTGGCCGATCCACAAAGTTCTCAGCTTGTCCCACGATGGCCTCTTTCACCATCTTGTGGCCGCTCACAAACACCACAGACTGCCTGCCAAGGCGCAAGCTGAAGACGTTTCCGTAGATGTCAGCCAACTGTGGACGGAAAATGAACAGTATTAACACTGCTATATTTTATTTTATCTTATTTTTTACAGTTCAACCACATGGTGTCATTAACTGTGTGCATATAGAGCTTAATTCAAAATTTTGTTAACATGGTTTAAATTTGCTTTTTTCTAATAAACTGTTTAAGAGTTTTCTTAAGATCCTGAATTTAACAATACATAATTGAAGGCAATCAAGCTGCTACAAATGATATCTTCCTATTTCTTAGCTTAATTTGTAATTACTGAAAGTATGCACAACCTCAGAAAACATTTTCATATAAAAGCTCACAAGAACTTTTTATAAGCATAAGTTTGCCTTATTTTCAAGCCTTCGAGTTAAACTATTTTCATAAATTATGTCTTCATAATCCATACCTTGCTGAAATAAACGTGAGGATGTTTGGTGTCCAAACTTAAGATGTTCCCCACAAAGGGGAGAGCCTTCGGTCCTGGAGGAAAGCTTGCTGGTTTCCGGTTCCTAATGAAGTCGGCTATCAAAAGGAAGGAAAACATAAACAAAAGTATCCCCCTGACGTCCAAACTCAGGAAAACATCATCGAGCCACATGGTTGGATATTCAAAATGGCAGCTGTTGTTTTTCCACCCTCTGTTTCTATACAGCCTGTTGAGAATTGACTGAAATATCTTGAGTTAAGCACATCAGTGTCAGGGAAATGAGAAACACAAAGTTCCTCTGGCTGCACATATGGAAAAATTGTTATATAATACACTGCAAACCACTCCTACCTGAACCATGAACCTAACCCCTGTTGCAATATGTGTGATGTAACCAGTGGTATTCTAACCTTCATGAGATTTCAGCGTGTGCCCTGCAATTTTGCTACAATCCTCTGTGAATTTCAATTCTGTCCTGAATTTTGGTTCTCCATGATAAAAATGTCTCAGGAAATCTAACATCTGACCTCAACTATCATAAGAATCTTGGGAGAAGTCAAAGCATCTTGATCAATGTGTCCACAGAAACGGACACATTTGAGTTTGTGCATGGAGAAATTGTCTCTGCGGTGACGTGTTTAAAGGTTAAACCGTTGGATCTAGACGTTAGCTGGCTTTTCTTGGATGGAAAGAAAGTCACCGCTGATGATCCTTTCTGCAGACCAAATTGTTTTAGTATTGTAGTCCATCTGTCGGTATAGCGACGGAAGTGAATGAAGCCGAACCTGGTTTACATTTTCACGGACTTTAATCGAGGCTTCTTTAATAACACCCATCTTCTGCAAGTTAATATCTGTTGCTTTTGACCCTGTCAACTTTGCTGCAGTCTGCAAACGTACTGTTCAGATTGTGTGTTCTTGGGTAAAAGCCATGCTAACTGGACAAAGTACATTGATAGCAGAAGGCACAGACCATATTTACAGTGCATCTGATTGTAAATGAGCTTAAATCAGGTGGACTAGTTTACAACTTAAACTAGGCAAAAAAAGATAAAATAAGAAAAATTACCTTAAGTATTTAAAGTTTTTACTTGCAGTTGGCTTAAAAAGTTTATCTGCTGCAGAGCGACATTGTCACAGTGAGGAGAGGAGGAAAGAAATGAGGCTGATTAGGATTTCTGTCCACATGGTTCTGAGATGGGCTGCTTCTCTGCTGACTCCAGCTTTGGTAGACATGGTGTGTGTGACTGAATCAGTCTACTCACTCATTTGTACTGTGTATCTGCTTTGTTCAGCTGGGTTTCATGGATTTGGGGTTTGTTTGTGTTTGATATTTCAGTGGTATAAACATTTATTATGAATGTTCAGAAAGTGGATAAGAGACTGCAGGACATTTGTATGGTTGCGCAGGAACAACAGTGAAAAATGCATGTCTGCCTTTCGTACTGGAACCAACCAGCAGATGTCAGTAAAGTAAAACATTTGTAGATCTGAACCCATGATGTGCAGTACCAACATGCTGTGATAGACTGGCGACCTGTCCAGGTTCTGTCCCGCTTATCGCCCATTGTCTGCTGAAGATAGGCACAGACAAGCAAGTACAGAAAGTGGATGGATGGATAAGTAAGGAGATCCAACCCGCCCCCCGAAACCCTCTGACATCAAACAATAGACAAGTGAAATTACTACTAACTGCAGGTCTTTTTGAGTATTTTTCTATCAAATTTCAGAAAAAAAATTATCGACAGTTATTCCAGAACCGACCAGGCTCATTCCAGTTGGATCAAGAACATCTGTGAACATCAGTTTTCGCAGCTTGACTCTGATTTTCAATTGAATTCAATTATAGACGTAAAGTGGGTCGTTCTGTCACTTCAGTATGCTTTCATAGAAACTGTTCTGTTGTAGCTCTGGCAGTATGTAGATTGTCCTGCTGAAAGGGGAACGCTCAGCCCTTGTCTTAAGCAGCCCTCTAACCAGTAGTCTAACCATCACTTATGTATGTTAATTCTTCAAGCAATTGTCTGTATCGGCACACACCTCTATGTGCAGTGGCCTGCAGGTCTTCACTGTGAGCAAATTCTCATACCTTTCCTTCAGACACTACAGTACCAGCCAAGATGGAGCAAAGCACAGTGAGCATACCAGATGATGTGTATCTGCATACTGAGGGAGGGTGTGGCTTAAGGAAATCAACACCTTACATCAAGGCAGACGGCTTTTATTCGTCTGGCAAAATGAGCCAAAAAGACTCTGATATTGTAAAAAAAAGATTTCAGATTGATACAACGATATTCAAACAGTCAGAATATTGGTCACAAGACCATCAAACATCTTGTTGTAAATTGTCAACAGTAAAAAATGTTTAGACAAAATATATATATATATATATATATATATATATATATATATATAGATTTGAGAAGGTTCAAACATGAACCTACCAGGAACCCACTCTCTCCTCTGTTGCTGCCATTACAGAACTGAAACCTGGAGTAACTAGAAGTAGAAAATATCAACGCTTGATGCACTGGCAAAGTTAAGGAAGGCTGATCCACCATAAATACCTGAAAAATGTGTCTTCAGACATGTCCTACCCCAGGCTATGTGTCTAGTTCAAAGGTTTAGTTAAATGATGTGAGGAGATTGACTCTCAATAGGCCAGAATGATTGGCCATGAATGGATAAATAATCAGGACATAAAGCCTCTTTTACTCAAACGCCAGGAAAGTGTTCATGTTACAAATGTTCATTTGTAAACAAATAAACATTTCTTAAAATGTAAATGGATTTTAAAAAATCTTTGCATAACAGCATCATAACTGTTGCAGGATCATTTAGTGTGCTCTCATAATAAAGCCAAAACAACAGGTTTACCTTTGCATGTTAATCAAAATTAACATACAAACTAATTGTATTTGTATGTTATTCAACAATTATAAAATTGTTGAATTTTATAATTCAACAACTGTTTTTGGGAAGACGGGAATATCTTCATAAATACACACTTTACCTAATTTCTGTACTTGGTACATTCTCTTTAATCTTTTCAATAAAATGGAGAATGTGAACATATATATATTTTTTGTTTTAAGAAAGTTTTTAGGAAGTCATTGTTGTAAAAGACAAGTTATTTCTCAGTCCTATTTGAATTCAGTAACTCAAAGTATGATGTCTTTAATGATGATTAATTAAACTCTTACTCAGAATATCATCACATCTACAAGGACTCTTAACAAGCAGCAACCTCTAAAGCTGTGGCAGCCGACTGTTGAGCAGAAACCAGGTTTAGTGAAAAGTCCTCAGCTCAGCGAGCCTTAGCAGACACCTTGTAGGGATGAGGCACTCGTGTCGTTCCAGTGATTCCTTCAGTGCTCAGTTCAACTCCGTCAGGAACGGAGAAAGTGAACTTCTGCAGTAAGCCAACAAAGAACAGGAACAGCTCCATCTTGGCGAGGCCTTCACCAAGACACACACGTTTTCCTGCAGAGCAAACACAGATACACACCATGTTTTAATATGAAGAGTGAGATTATTATTCAAAATGTCATATCTGGAAAACTCAGCACTAAATAGGTTTTTATTAAAGATTTTATGTATTTTCCAGGCTCATAGTGCCATTTTGAAGTACAATCAAGTAACTATGTTACCTTCAGTTGTTATAAAAATACTATATTTATAAAATATCACTTGAAAGATATTTGAAGTCATAATTTCATGCCTTAAAATTGGACCTCTATCTCTTTAAGAAAGTCCTGCTCTTTAGAAAACTTCGCCTACAGGAAGTCATCCCAACAGTTTCCTCTATTAACCCTTTAACAACGTTTTTTACCAGCATTTCAATGCGAGGTAGCTCCAATGATAAGCTTTGAATGTGATTACTCAGTACAGTCATATCTTCCTTTAGCCAGTTCTCTATGTTTGTGGAGAACATGTCTGATAGCTGAATCAAAAGATTCTCCACCCTTAAATTTGAAGCACATGTGCTGTACCTGCAGAGAACGGTAGGAATGCTTCTCTTTTCACAAACTTCCCATTGGCATCCAGGAAATGTCCGGGGTTGAAGGTGTCTGGAGTTTCCCATTCAGTTTTGTCAAACAGGACGGATGTCAACATGGGCATTAAAGGTGTGCCCTGAAAAATCCGAAGTATCAGTCAGTCATTGATGCAAAAACACATTTTAATGCATTAACCATTTACTGCTCAGTAAATTTACCTTTGGTATGAAGTAACCACCCAGAGTTGTATCCTTGGAAGCGACCCTGAATCCGTTCAGTGGAACAATGTTCCCCATCCTCTGGATCTCATGGATCACAGCATCAGTGTACGGCAGGTTCTGTCTGTCGGCCACGGAGGGCTGGCGACTCTGTCCGATCACTTTATCAATCTCTGCCTGGACTTTCTCTGTGAAAGGATTTAAATATGATGAATTTGTCTTTGACTGGAGAGAGAGATTTCCTTTCTCAGTTTAAAACAAGGCATGTGTTTTACTTTGATTCATATCATTGAGAGAGTAGACACAACTGAACTCGCTGCAGAGCTTTTTGACTTTGGAAAATAATATTTTCAGCATGTTGCCATTACATTTGACAAGCAGATTTTACCTGGTGGTGCAGCTCTTTGACCAGTGTGCAATAGGTACAATCTGAGTTTTTTAGGTCGCTGAACTTGATTTATCATTGCAAACGAAAATGTTTAAGTCATATTTAGCTGCTCTTTTTATTTCTTTAGTTAAAAAAACTGTTAATACATTTTCAATTTAATTCAGGAAAAGTTTAGTAGCGTCATAAGCCTCCCTATAGTTACAAGCGGATCATTTATGCAACTTAACCTTTTTCACATGGTGTCAAATTACAAGAACTCATTTTACTGTGTCTTACAGGGATTGTATGTAGTAGAACAGAAAAAGTAGAGCATAATTGTTAAGAGTAAAGACAAATTATGCATGGTTTCATCATTGTTTATAAATTAAAAACTAAACAAAAACTTAAAAACTATACAAACGGATGCTACTAAGTGTAGCATCCGTTTGTATTCATATCAAATTAGTCAAACTGCCTTTCGCTGCGAGTGCAGCTGGAAGTCAGATTAGTAAATATAGCAACTAAAAACTCTGCCCATTATTGTTTTATTAAAACTGGAAATCTGAAGGGATTTTTTTTGCCTTTTTTAGTGATGTAGGTTCAACACATTATGTCCCTAAAGTTTGTGGTTGCAGTGTTTGTGGTCGCCATGTGACAAAATGTGAGACATTCAAGGTGTGTTGTTACTTTTGAAAGGCGCTGTAGAAAGTCACTCACCTTGAACTTCAGGGTATTTTGTTAGGTAAAGCAAAGCCCAAAGCAATGTGGTGGCTGTCGTTTCTGTTCCTGCAGTGAAGAGGTCGAAGGAGCAGAAAGCCAGGTTGCTCTCTGTGAAGCCCAGGTTAGAGTCTTTGTGCTGCACCAACATATAAACACGTTGGTTAATGATTCGATCCTCGACAGAAATCGTTTTGGTTAAAGTGGAACAGCTTCAGTGGTGGATGGTCTACCTACGTTCTCCATTTCAATGAGGAAAGTGTCGATGTAGTCTCTGGGGTTGCTGGGATCCAGATCCTTCTTGTGCTTTTGGATTTCCTCAAGAAGGAGCTCTCTTACTGCGTTATAATTGCTAAAGATTTTGTTGTGAGGACCTGGCAGATATTTCATCACTTGAGGAAATGCGTCATAAAGCTGTTTGTATTGACAGAAATGATAAAACAACCAACCCATCATGATAAAAATCTCACCCGTCAGAATCAGTGATACAGAGCAGCTTCATTCAGAGTTAACAGGCTTACCTGACCCCATATGCTTCCTTCAAGCCTAACACCTTCAGATATGCACTTCAGCATCGTCTGAAACTTGTGGTCATTGTAGTCAAATCTTTTTCCCATAACAAGCTGGCAGATAATATTGGAGACGGCATTGTTAAAGAGGCCTGCTGGGCTGAAGGGTTTACCTGAAGAGGAGTTTTGAAGAATATACATATTAAAAAAATCAGCCTTGCACATTAATATCAGTAAAGTGACCTTTACAGTGTATCTAACCCACCTTTCTCACTCTCCATTTCCTCCTGCAGATGTCGGACCTCCTCACAGATGCTGAGCTCCAGGGTGTTTTTGCCCAGACCAAAGGTGCGTAAAGTAGATAAAGCAAAACGTCTCTGTTTCTTCCATATCTCTCCATTGCTTAAAAAAAGACCATCTAGATACAAGTCCACAAATATTTAAACAGAAGCCTTTCATGCTAGCAGTTTAAAAGGTAGTGTGCACCGAGAAATAGAAACTGATTTCACACCTGAAGGTTTAGGGTAAAACCTGTCACCGATTGCATTAAGTGGCCGATCCACAAAGTTCTCAGCTTGTCCCACGATGGCCTCTTTCACCATCTTGTAGCCGCTCACAATCACCAAGGACTGCCTGCCAAGACGCAAGCTGAAGACGTTTCCATAGATGTCAGCCAGCTGTGGACGTATTTCACAAAGTTAAAATGGAAACAAATAAGGCTACAGGTCAAAGTGCAGCAGGCAGAGTTACTGTATAAAACAGTTTACCATGTGAAAATATATGCTTGTGCCGTTACAGTTTAGCCAGATGTTGCCACCAGCTACTTATACATGTTTTCATTAAAATCACGTCGTGCAGTTTATGTCTTTAAATAAAAACCAACATTTGATTTTGCCATTTGAGACTTTGCTGTAGATCCTGAATGTAATTCTGAATGATGAAGGTAACCTGCAACATTGCTTTATGTAAAGCTGCAATATGTAATAATGAAATAAAATTGGGTTTTAAAATGGAAGAAAACAACAGTACCGCAATGAGTAATAGTCGACGCAAAATGCAGTAAAATCCTTCAATATATTTTGAATAGTTTGACTAGGAGGTTAATGCCGAAGCTTCTGCCTGAGTCTGAAAGGAAAAAAGATGACCAAAGGATCACCCATTATTGACCAAAATTTCAAATTAAATACCGACAGTATTAGCAATGTAACATCAAAAGTATAATTAGGATGAACCCAATGTGCCACATTATTCCATCCATCCATCCATTTTCTGTTCACCCTTTGTCCCTAATGGGGTCGGGAGGGTTGCTGGTGCCTATCTCCAGCTACGTTCCAGGCGGGAGGCGGGGTACACCCTGGACAGGTCGCCAGTCTGTCGCAGAGCAACACAAAGACATACAGGACAAACAACCATTCACACACACACACCCCTAGGGAGAATTTAGATAGACCAATTAACCTAATAGTCATGTTTTTGGACTGTGGGAGGAAGCCGGAGTACCCGGAGAGAACCCACGCATGCACAGGGAGAACATGCAAACTCCATGCAGAAAGACCCCGGCCGGGAAACGAACCCAGGACCTTCTTGCTGCAAGGCAACAGTGCTACCAACTGCGCCACTGTGCAGCCCCTGCCACATTATTGTCATTTCAAAAAAATGCTTCTCTTCCACATTTTGTAATAATCGGCACAAAATGTATTAATGATACATGTGCAGGAAGTATTTTATTACATTTTGTGTTGGTTATTACGTAATGTGGTTTTAAAATATTTTGAAGACAGATTTTGCTACATTCATACAGATGTTACCACAAGAGGCATCTAAACAAATTAAAATGATTTCTTATTTCTTAGCTGAAATTATCATTTCTGAAAATATGCACGCCACTCACAGGAAATTTCTGCAGGCATATTTATCTTATTTTCAAGCCTTCAAGTTAAAATATTTTCGTAAATTATGTCTTCATAATCCATACCTTGCTGAAATGAACATGGGGATGTTTGGTGTCCAAACTTAAGATGTTCCCCACAAAGGGGAGAGCCTTCGGTCCTGGAGGAAAGTTTGCTGGTTTCCGGTTCCTAATGAAGTCGGCTATCAAAAGGAAGAAAAACATGAACAAAAGAATCCCCTTGAGGTCCAAACTCAGAAAAACATTATAGAGCCACATGGTTGAAGATCCAAACAGGCAGCAGAAGAAGAAATGCCCTTTGGGTTTTCCACCCGCTGTTTCTATACAGTCTGTTGAGAATTGTCTGAAATATCTTGACTTAGGCAAGTCAGTGCTTGTCTGACTACTGAAACATACAAAGTTTCTGAGTTTCAGTAAAAAGTAGGAGTTACATAATACTCTGTAGACCACTCCCACCTGCCTCTCCATCAACATCCGTTGTACAGTACATGCGTGATGTAACCAGCTGTAATCTCTCTCTCGTGGGATTTCAGGGTGTGTCTGCAATTGTGCTAAAATCCTTTGTGAATTTGAATCTGTTCATGAATTTTGGGGAAATATATAAGTGTTAGAGTGGAAATCCTTGAAAAAATTGAATGTACAAAGCACTTCATTAGGCAGCTGAACCATGGACATGGACATTTATCTCTCTTTTTTTTGTTTTACCTTTTTCCACACAGAAATTATACCATGTTCAATTTATTTAAATGTTCCAAAGTGCAAAACACATTGCTACTTTCTGAAATCTTGGACATATTTCTGTGTGAGTGACAAAGGAGAACCCTTACTCTCCAGCAGTTCATACATTATAATTCATAATAAGACAATGTTAACTCCACACAATCATAAATCTAATTTTGTTTAGGCAACAAAAGTATTACATGTTTCTATATTCAAATTCTTTTTTTTTAATGTGGACAATAGATTATCCAATTCTCTCAAAAGCATTCCCCTTATGTTAACAGTAATATATTGTGCTTTACACATGACTGGTACATGAACAATGTTCACGATGCAAATAATAATAAAAAATCTTTAAGTTACTTTAATGTAATCTAACAGATTACATGATGTTAACGAAAGCAAAACGAATGAAACCAACAAAAGCAAGGCAGTTGCAAGCCTTTAAAATTCTGATGCTTTTGATGGATCAGATAGACTCAAGAAACTGAAACAGCAGGTGTGAAATTTCATTTTTTTTCTCATGGGGCCTAAGATTCCTAGCGGTGCCCCTGGTGACAAACATTATGTGAGCTTTAAAATTAAGATCTGAGTCCATAACCAAGGATTCAGGCATACCAAACAGCTTTTAATAGATTTTTCTGGAGAGGAGGGAAACAAGTTGGTTGTCTCTTCTGCGATGAGATTAAGATATTTATCCAGATTCAGAAAATCTTCCACTAAGTGACCGTAAGGAAATGTGGTTATGTGGCGTCAGAAACGTATTGTTTCAGCAAACAACAAAAGTGGCCCAGGAATGGGTCCTTGACGACCGCCACGTGTGACCTTTCTTTGTCCACATTCAAGGTTGCCAAACGACACAATGTAGTCTCAGAGCACCAAGTAAAATTTGAACACATTTATAAGTGGAAATTAATGCCTATTATTATGGTCTCTCAATAAAAATGCAGTGATCAGGCACAACACTGAGATCCGGTAATGTTTGGGCAGCGTTTTTGCTGCATCACTGTTGAGATATATGCCTGATTTTATAATTGCTGCCTCTGAGCTGCTGTTGTTGAAGTCCTGATTGAAAAGTACAAATACATCAAAAAGCAGTAATTTGAAACACTTTTAAAACATTTTTGTGAGATCATCTATTACACATCTTCACCAGGAGTGCCAATGAGTTTGGAGTGTGGTGTACGACCAAGGAGTTTACCAATCTTTAAAAACCTAACAATATTTACAATTAAAAATGACAGACGTTTCATCTTTCTGCTTTATTAATTCAACGCAGTGGGAAACATATCAAATTACATGCTTGTAAATCTTTACATCACAATTTGATAAGTTGTCTTATTTTGCAATCAACTGGAGTATTTTAATGTCTTGTGAATTGTTTTTTGTCTGCCATCTAGGATTTCTTGCTCCTGAACTCCCAGTAGGAGTCAGCAGGTCACAGTGTGTTGCATTGTTTGCTAATAACACATATTGTTACGTAAAACCGTCACCCAGATTATAAAGTAGAGATGCATACAATCAGAGTCTTGCCGAACAAGAAGCACTGCTAAGACGTTTAAGAGCTTTTTTCTACATTGTACTTATTCTTCTCTTGAGAACAAACAGTAATGGCGGATCTGTCAGCGAGCCTTAGCGGACACTTTGAAGGGGTGAGGTACGCGCGTCGCTCCGGTGATTCCTTCAGTGTTCAGCTCAACTCCATCAGGAACAGAGAAAGAAAATTTCTGCAGTAAGGCGACCAAAAACAGGAACAGCTCCATCTTAGCGAGGCTTTCACCAAGACACACACGTTTTCCTGCACAATGAACACAGACACGTAAAGCATAACTATATATATTCTTGATTAAGTTATGTGGTTCCCAGTGGAAATTTATTTTTTTTAAAGCCAGTTTCTGACATCTTTTTTGCCAACTATTCAGATCGTATAGCACTTGTCAACTATGTAAGTGCTTTCTCTTTTAAAATTGAGGAACTGGACTTAGATTAATTAGCTTTACCCTGTGGCTGGGAATGGGCTCTAGGATCTCTGTAAAGACAGGGTTACTAATTCCTGTGTCTTGCTTTCTGAGGATCTTTGAATCACTTTCAACCTAAACCCTTTTTTGTAAGACTGTACTTGCACTAAGCTTAGCGAAAAGTGAGGATATTTGAGTTTGGTTGATTATTTTTCAGCTGTTGTTAAAACAACATCTTGTTTAGAAAGCCTTTTTATTTCCCTTTAAGTAGTGCCACATGTAGTCATTCTTACATTTTGTGGTGATGCCAGTAATTCTGCTTTGGAAGTTTGGAAACTCTTGACTCAGAAACGTGAGTGCTGTACCTGCAGAGAACGGGAGGAATGCTTCTCTCTTCACAAACTTCCCATTGGCATCCAGGAAGTGTCCGGGATTGAAGGTGTCTGGAGTTTCCCATTCAGTTTTGTCAAACAGGACGGATGTCAACATGGGCATCACAGATGTTCCCTAAAAACATCAAAATTCACTAAATAGAACAAAGCAAAACTAGAATTAACACTTTTACCTAAATGCTTATTGCTTATTAGCTGCTCAGTAAATTTACCTTTGGTATGAAGTAACCACCCAGAGTTGTATCCTTGGCAGCGACCCTGAATCCGTTCAGTGGAACAATGTTCCCCATCCTCTGGATCTCATGGATCACAGCATCAGTGTACGGCAGGTTCTGTCTGTCGGCCATGGAGGGCTGGCGACTCTGTCCGATCACTTTATCAATCTCTGCCTGGACTTTCTCTGTAACAACAAAGATAGTTTTTGCTTACATCTCTCTCAGCCATATATGATTCAGCATATATGCAGCTATCTTTCTGTCAAATCTCCCCGGTCCTCGTCATGGTTCCACCTGTTCCTGCCTCACTAACAAACATTGATTCTGTTTTGCATCAGAGCTGGTCTCTGATGTACTCTCCTTGAACTTTGCATCACTCCTACCTCAACTTACCTGTCTGTCTGTCCTTCATGTATTCAGTCAGTTTAAAATTAGCAACAGCATAAATATAAAAAACAAGCAAAAAAAAAAGAAACAAAGTAACAGTATGTAAGAAATGGGTTTTTACTAGGGGTGCACCGATTTATCGGAGCCGATCTTCCTAATTTTGGGAGATCGGTGATCGGCTGATTTTTACACACGGAGCCGATCTTATCCACCGATCTTATCTAGCTTGGCGAAAGTCTAAGAATCAACCACTATCCTCTTTTGCTCTCTGGTGAGAAAGGTTTGACTGACAGACACTCCCTCCAAGATATAGCTGCACGTTTACAATTAACAATAGTGACTCCACTGTTGCCAATTAAACGACTTTCTTACTATATTGAATAACATTTCAGAGAAAAAAATTGGTATTGGCCAAAATCGGAATTGGCAGGTTAAACTTTTTAAAAGATTGGTGATCGGTGATCAACCAGAAAACTACAATCGGTGCTCCTCTAGTTTTTACATTAGGTGAGCGAAATTAATCCATGGTAACCACAGGTCAATGCTCTATCCAACCCAAACTTTTCTTTATTACAGTTGTTCAGAAATATTTATGAAACTGACATCCGTGCCATATGACCTGGAGTTTTGTGCTCAAGATAATACTTTATTGTTGTGTGTCATACAACAAAAATTAATTGGGGCACTTTTACAATATAAAAAACATGCTAACTTTAAGCAAAGCTGTAATCACTTTAGAGAGCCGAGCCTTCCACCAACCTTGGACATCGGGGTTTTTAATGAGGAAAATCAAAGCCCACAGCAGCGTGGTCGCTGTTGTTTCTGTTCCTGCTAGGAAGAGGTCAAGAGAGCAGAAAGCCAGGTTGCTCTCTGTGAAGCCCAGGTTGGAGTCTTTTTGCTGCACAGAAATGTACAAAAGACAAGTTGCTTAATGATGGCAGAATGAAATGGGATGTGTTTGAGAGTGAAATAACTCTGATTGGTTACATACGTTCTCCATCTCAATGAGAAAAGAGTCAATGTAGTCTCTAGGGTTGTTGTGGTCCAAATCCTTCTTGTGCTCTTGTATTTCCTCATGAAGGAAATCTTGTATGCTGGTGTAAATCCTGAAGATTTTGTTGTGAGGACCTGGCAAATATTTCATCACGCTGGGGAATGCCTGATAGAGCTGTTTGAAGACAAAATAAAAAGATGACAATAAAGACAAATATCACATATCCTCTTTTATAATACACCTCTCACATCGCGGTATGTGACACAGAGTGGTCCTCCATCGGGGTTATTGAACTTACTTCACCCCAAATGCTCCCCTCCAGCCAGATCACCTCAGACATGTACTTCAGCATCGTCTGAAACTTGTGGTCAGTGTAGTCGTATCTTTTCCCCATGACAAGCTGGCAGATGATGTTGGACACAGCGTTGTTGAAGAGGCCGGCAGGGCTGAAAAGTTTACCTGATGAAGAGAAAAGCCCGGTTCAAAAAAGAGCCACGGTGTGATGTATTTCACAGTGAATGTAACCCACCTTTCTCACTCTCTATTTCCTCCTGCAGGTGTCGGATCTCCTCACAGATGCTGAGCTCCAGCATGTTCTTCCCCAGACCAAAGTTACGTAAGGTAGCCAAAGCAAAACGTCGCTGTCTCTTCCATTTTTCACCGTTGCTCAAGAATAGACCAACTAGAAATAAGCATGCAGGCATGAAAATGTTAAAGCCTCATACAACCCATGTCTGTCCAACGAAACCAAAATGTTTCCACACCTGAGGGCTCAGCGTAAAACCTGTCAGCGACTGCATTGTACGGCCGGTCCACAAAGTTCTCAGCTTGCGTCACAATGGCCTCTTTCACCATCTTGTGGCCGCTCACAATCACCAACGTATCCCAGCCGAGGCGGACTCTGAAGATGCTGCCATAGAGGTCAGCCAGCTGCAGAGAATATAACAGGTTAGTATGTACGGTGTCTTCTAGACACCCAAACAGTTATCGACTTCATTCTTTCCATTTTTTTTTAATATGTGGGCGTAAAAGACATTTTATGGGTAACAGCAACAACAAAAGGGCCTCCAATCATTGCACTTATCACCACTGTGTTTTAATATTTTTTGCCAGATGTGACAAGATGTACAGTTTACAAAGGGATTCCACTTTGTCTTGTCAGTATACAACATTTTTTCTCCAAACTCTTGGATGTTAAGATAGTTTGTGGTAAATGTAAGTCCATTTTCCTCCACTGAAGTTTTTTCTAGATGCTGTTTTTGAATCTTAACTGAGGAAATTGTGGCCTGCAGTATTTTAGTTGTTGATCTGGGTCCTTATGTGATTCCATGGATAAATTAGAGATTCACTTTAGGAGAAAATTTAGTGGACTGTCATTATTGATGTATCTTTCCAAAAAAAAGAGAAAACTAGTTAATTACAGTTAATTAACCAAGAGGTAAGTTAATTTATCCTCTGAGCTGTGCTTATCTTAGAGGAAGATAAGATAAGCACAGATTTAATCTGTGATGATTCGATCACAGATGAAATAATCACTTTACCACATTTTTATGTATGCAGGTTACCTTTTTCCTTAAATTTAATCATTTGAAAAATTTTAATGTGGCAAATTGACGAACAACAATTCATCCATACATCCATTTTCTAACACCTTTGTTCCTAGTGGAGTCGGGAGGTGTTGGTGCCCATCTCCAGCTAACGTTCTGGGCGAGAGGCGGGGTCACCCTGGACAGGTCGCCAGTCTGTCGCAGGGCAACACAGAGACATACAGGACAAACAACCAAACACACACACACACACACACACACACACACACACACACACACACACACACACACACACACACACACACACACACACACACACACCTAGGGAGAATTTAGAGAGACCAATTAACCTAACTGTCATGTTTTTGGACTGTGGGAGGAAGCCGGAGTATTGACACATGCACAGGGAGAACCTGCAAACTCCATGCAGAAAGACCCAGGGCCGGGAATCAAACCCAGGACCTTCTTGCTGCAAGGCAACAGTGCTACCAACCACTGTGCAGCCCTTGACAAACAACAAAATATGTGAAAATTTTTTTAACGCAATGTATTTTTACTGTGAATTTTAAAAAAAGAAAAAATGAGAAGAAATTGCAACACCTATTTGCTTGGCTATGTATCTACCCATTCTTTCCTTAGTTAAAATTTAACTTCTGTCATTTTTTTTTGCCAGCCTTGTCTTCCCAGCCTCCCTAAAGCGTAATTCAACTACTGACATTCTTTAATATATTATTTGATTTCCGTCATCCACCCTAGAAATGGGGGCGGTTCTCATCAGAGCAGCCCTTTGAAAATGTTGTAACAAGAACATTTAGAAACTTTAATATTTCACAGCAGAATTTATCATCAGTAGGAATGTTTGAATCCCACAAAGAAGAGAGAAAGAAATCAGGACACCTGAAAATAACATTTTTATTCACATTTCACACTGAATTTAGCCAAACAAAGATACAACTTTAGACAAAGCAATACCTTGGTGAAATAAACGTGTGGATGCTTGCTGTCCAAAGTCAAGATATTTCCCACGAAGGGAAGAGCTCTTGGTCCAGGAGGAAAGTTTGATGGTTTCCTGTTCTTCAGGTAATCAGCTATCAGAAGAAATGATAAAACAAACAAAAAAAGCCCCTTCAGGTCAAAGCTCAGCAAAAAATTATAAAGCCACATGGTTAAAGCGCGCAAAAACGGGCAGCAGCAGAAAAAAATACGCTTATCTCAACAGTCTTCTTGTTTTTGTAATGTCTGTTTACAGTCAAAGTCTGCAGCGTCGGCCGCCTGGCAGGCAACTCAAACTCACAGCACACCTTAGACTGTGCAAAGGGGAAAGTGGTGTAAATGTTGCAGAGAGTACCTGCATGCCCAGCCCTTTACCAAGCCTAACCTTTGTAATCCATGGAAGATAAAACCTACTTTTATCTATCCCTGTTTAGAGTTCAGACATTGTGATAATGGATATTTAATATGATGGACGCCAACATAAAACAGCATTATTGGCTTCGCTACAGTCCTCTGTGTCAAATGAAGTTCCTCCGTTCTCGACTTGCTTGTCTGTATTTAATAAGAATGAAAGTTTTGGAAGGCTTCCTGTCGGCATCTCCCCTAATTCGTCTGCCAGTTTGTGCACTTTTCAATCCTCCACCTTCGATACTGATTGTGAAAAAACTAAATCAGAGATTAGCTGTTGACAGGAAAGCAGAGCCAGGCCCAACGACACAAAGTGCACCAGTGGCAAAAGGCACCCAGGAGATTTACTGTGCAGGAGTTTCAACAAGCTGGAACTTGAGAAAACTGGAGGAATGTCAGGCATGTGCCTTCAAAAATCATTCACCGTGTTTTATTTGACAGATCGACACTAAATACTCCAAAATTGTGATGAGAATAGAAAAATACATACATGGCAATTAAACCAGCTGCAAATAAAAACATTTGTACTACGTGATTTTAGTTTTGGGTGTCAGATTGATTGGATCTAATTTCATATTAGTCAACAAATGGCATCACAAAGAAAGAGGAAGGTCACAGAAAAAGATTTGAGCAAGTTAAAATTAAGGTAAGACTATACAAAAGCTATGTGAATTATGCACTATATACTACAGTACATCTTAAGCTTTGAATGTCACATATCAACCCAAACTGGAGAGAGTGTGAGAAATTAAAGCTTGACAGAGTTGAATGCAAAATGCTCGGAGCTAAATGTAGAAGATCCGTGGAGGAAAAACTGTCAGAAAGCTCCAGAGGACCAGGAAGGAGTTTCACCTTTCAGCAGGACCTAAACATAACACCAAAGCTACAAAGTTTTAGATCAAATCATATTCATAAGCTAGGATGGCCAAGTCAAAGTCCAGACATAAATTCAAGTCAGAATGCTTTCACAACAAGCTCTGCATCCAATCTGACTGAGCTTGAACTATTTTACAAACAAAACTCTGATGAGAATCAGATCTTTAGGTGTGCAATAGCATTAAAGACCTAATCTGAAAGGCTTGGAGCTGTAATTAAAGCCGAAGGTGATCGGCTCAAAGGGACTGGAATTGGAGACGACTACATTATTATTCTAATTAAGCTGAAGCTAAATGTTTGGCAGTCTCACGGTCAAACTGGAAAGACATGAGTTGTGCTTTACAGGGCTTTTATGTGGAGCTTAACTACACACAGGCACATGATGACTGTGCAGAAAAATCTCCCAGCCACTAACACAAATATTATTCAGCAAAATCACTAAATTTATCAAATATTGTCATAAGAGAAACTGTGTTTTTTCCCCCTTTTTCTTCTCTTTGTTCTTTGAGCTGAACTGTTGTCACTTATTGGTAATGCAAAAATTGTCTGACAAATGAATAACCATTTAAAGACTATGAATGTTCATATTCTAAGCTCTTTATTACATTAAAAGAATGAAAAGTTTATCTATCGGCATCTTGCAACATTCTCCCTTCTCTCTTTGGTTTGATGTTATACAATTGTCTTGAAATGAGAGGAACATGAAACATCATCTGCAAATTACAATCTAAATACTTCCCAAAATGCTCTTATCAAACATCCTCTCTCTCAATAGTTTTTTTTTCAGTTTTGTTTTTTAACATTCTCTAAATTACTGTTAAAGTGAACACTAGATTGTGCTTACGTGACCCCAGAACACAAAACACGTATCATGATTAATTGCTTTGCAGACCGATGAACATTGCTCTCATGCAGCAGCAAATCTGAGTCATTTAAAGATGCAGAACCAACTTCACAGAGCTACTTGTGTAGCATGACTAAGATATGGTTTTCATTTACAAGAAGAATATATTTTTCACAAACGTACAGGGATGTAGGACAGATTAATGAAGCACCAGGGCGAAGCATCGTAAACCTTTCTGGCTCGACACATATGAAGAAATCCCATGTTCCTAAGGTTTTTATATCAAAAAACAAGTAGAGTTTTGAGCCACGTATTTTTGTGTTTCTTCTATTAACACTTCAAACTACCAAATGTTATCATATTTAGTCAAATTCAGTAAGGCTTTATTTCAGTAAATTACGAGGATTTCCTGCGTACAACCAATAAAAAACCTGACATTTATGATTGAAGACATCATCAGACCAATAAAAACATTTTTAATCATTGTTGTCCCAATGAGAAGTACGTGAAACACATGTTAGCGCGGCACAGCCAGGAATCTGTACTCCTCAGGGGAATGAGTGAAGCCCATCACGCCCTCCAGGTTGGGCATTTCTCCTGGAACCGGGGCAAAGGTGAAGCGTTGCAGCAAAACTGAGAAGAAGACGAAGAGCTCCATTTTGGCCAGGGGTTCCCCCAAACACATACGTTTACCTGCGTTGAGAAATGGGACATGCTTGATCAGCATATGCCGTAGCATATTGTACATGTGCATTTATTTTTGATGACGAGCTTAAAAGTGACGTCAGTGCATCTTTTGGTTGTCTTAGGAAGGTGGCGATTGGATCTGGGGCAGAGCCACATAGAACTACAATATGTTTATAAGGTAAGTCAATAAAATCTGTGGGATTCTAAAATTAATTGGTGACAATGTTTCCCTCCATTTGATGCATTTAAAAACAACAGGAACATGCTAAAAATATATATTTCAGTTGTGAAAGAGCCTTTTAAGTACCAACGTGACTGTTTGACCCGTCAGTATTTAGTTTTGTTTCATTTGTGATGAGAATTTTCACATAAAAACATTTATTTGAAACTTCAAAATTGACTCTTCTGTATCTGATTCGACCTCCAGTCCGCTTTAAATAACAAATATCAACTGAACATATAGATTGTTAAACTGAACTGACTGTGCTTTACCGCTTCTGTCATGATTTTCATCACAGATTTTAAAATGTTGCTCATCTAAGTTAGTTCATATGCCAAAAAAGAAAACAATTAAATAACCTTTTTATCACTCAAATGAACAGCTAACTTCAGTGTTGTACTCTTCTACGGTTTGTGGAGCAGACAGACAACCTCACATTTCCAAGTTAAACATTTAATACTTAAATGTCCTCAATTAGGTTGGTAAAAAGAGGAAACTCTGGAGTGAATATTGCGCAGAAACAGAGGAGAGAGAGCTTCAAACATAAAACTTGCAACCAACCTGCTGAAAACGGCAAGAAAGCATCTCTCTTGACAAACTTGCCCTCTGAATCCAAGAAATGCTCGGGATTGAAGACATCTGGAGTCGCCCACTCATTCTTATCAAACAGCACAGATGCCAGCATTGTCGTCATATATGTTCCCTGAACAGCGAGACATGTTTCAGACTTCAGCAGCTAACCAACGATTTCATCACATAAAATTTAGTTTTAACTGAGGTCCGTATTCTCCTACCTTAGGAATGAAGTATCCTCCCAGTGTTGTGTCTTTACTCGCCATTTTAGGAAATCCCATGGGAACGATATTTCCCATCCTCTGAACCTCGTGGACGACGGCGTCGGTGTAGGGCAAGTTCGGCCTGTCGGCCATGGTGGGCTGACGAGACTGCCCGATCACTCTGTCTATCTCTGCTTGGACCTTCTCTGAGAAAGGACGGAAGAGCGTTGAAATCTAACACCGTTTTTGGTCTTAGTTGGGATATTTCAGTTTCGTAATGAGCCACTGACCCTGTATCTCTGGGTAGTGCAACATGAACACAAGGGCCCAGCGCATTGTGGTGGCAGTGGTTTCTGTTCCAGCCTCAATGAGGTCAAGAGTGCTAACCAGCAGCGTTTCAGTGTTGAAGCCAGCCTGGGGATCCTCTTTTTTCTAACAAGACATCAACAAATATCAGAATTTAATCTCATTACAACAAGAGCTCTGCTAACATTGCTCACTTTAAACGTAGTTGTGCATAATTCACATAGCTTGTGTGCGGTTTCTCTTGCCAGTGATCAATGTCCTGCAGTGGACTTTTTCATGGTTGACCAGCTTCTAAGGGTTTGGCTTTGCTGATGAATTCGACTAACTCAAGATGCCAAAAATGAAGCATGGCTTAAAGCTAGCAGGGAATATTTACACCACAGCTTCTTGTTAATGTTGTAGCAATGTAGAGACACCAGCAGACATGCAACATGTACAGTCACAGATAAGAGACAGCTGTCTTTTTGTTTTTGACTGTCTCCATGGCTATTTTTTAGTTACTTTTTCGTTTTGATTTCTTGATGAACGTGCGGAGACTAACACCACCCATTTGGTCAGTACCAAACATGGTAACATTGGAGATGTAGCACCGCCTGGGGGACGGTGGTGATTGCTGACCAAGGATTGTAGAGAAATTTCTTTCATTTATTTCTTTGCTGCTTATGCCTTAGTTGAATTTAGATGCTCCCAGCGCCTAAAAGCAGTTTCTTCCCAGAAAACATATTCATAAAAGATGCAAAATAGAATTGTGTTACATTATATATTGTGAATAATTTATGAAAAGACAACCATTACTTTTTACCAGATACTTTTAGTACTTATGTTGGTTTATCAGTGATTGGATGGACTATTGGATCTAATAAATAATGTTAATGAATATTACACCATAATAAAATGTTATTAGGTTCATCTGTTCAACTGTTTATCTCTACTAGTCAAATGACCAATCACATGGCAGCAAAGCTTTTCAGTGTTTTGTCAAAACTCTATCATGTTGTATGAATTTTTCACCTTCTCCATCTCTGACAAGTAGACGTCGATATAATCCCGAGGATCGTCTGGATTCCACTCCTCCTTGTGCTTCTCTATCTCTTTTTCCAAAAAGACCAGGATCTTCCTGTAGTTGGCATGCACAGTCTGGTGAGGCCCCGGCAGGTGCTTCATCAGTCCAGGGAAGGCGTCAAACAGCTGTTGATGGGACAGACTCTCAGATCAGCTGCAGGCCAGCCAGACAGAGTTTCCTTTCAGTGGATAGAAAAGAATACCTGAGTCCGAAGGGAACCAGCAAGAATAACGGCTTCGTTGTCCAGCTCCAGGACTTCCCGATAGCTTGGGTCTGAGTACTCAAATCGATGTCCAAAGACCACAGATGAGATTATGTTACTCACAGCGTTTGTTAAGATGTAGTGGGGGTTAAATGGCCTTCCTGGAATTATTGAGAAATAACATTTAAATGAGCGTAAATCATAATTCTTTCACTGGTTTTGGTTAAAGTCTGCTTACCTTGCTCATCATTGAAGGCTTCGCAAAGAAAGTTGGACTCCACTTCTATGTACTTTTCTAAAGTTTTCTGTCCCTCTCCAAAGTAGCGAAGGTGAGAGTTGGCGAACTTCCTCTGTTTCTTCCACAAGTACCCATTACTCAGAGCTATACCTGTGATAACGTCACATCAGAGTATTTTTAAAATACATTTTCAGCACAAATATTCGTGCTGGCATTTTCAAATAAATGAACAATAAACTGCAGCAGGGTCTGTGTAAAATAGGTTGTGTTGCCCTAGTATAAGCTGGTGACCTATTCAGCATCTCCCAATGTCTCTCTCCCAAGATATGTTAGGCATAGGGACAAGCTAGCATGAAAATTGACCAAAGACAATGTTTTTTCAGCAGAGAATAATAAATTAACACACTTGTTTAGCTACTCACCAAGGCCCTTGAAGGTAACGTGAAAAAGGGGAACAATGGGCCGATCAACGAAGCTGTCCAGCTGGTTGATAAGAGCCTCTTTGACCATCTTGAGTCCAGAGACAAACACCAGCCTCTCACTGCCTTTTCTCACGCTGAACACAGGACCGTACTCCTTTGAAACCTACATGTAAAAAACAAATTCACATCGAGAATTAAAGATGATGATGATTCAGGAAAATATAGGCAGTTCTTTACCCAGTTAAGATGTAAAAACCTTCAAAGCTAGTGTACATGATTTTAAAAGGCCACAACCAATTAACGCTAAAGTTAAAATGTGAAGCTCAGTTTTGGGAAACTTTTGGAATCACAACATGGCTTTCGTGGTTATTCCTTCCTATACCATATTTCATAAATACATTCTTCTCTGTGATTAAAAGCATAAAATCAACTGTACAGTTCCACACACTCTTGTTTGGAGACATGCACTGACATGCCCCTATATAAACAAGCATTCTCGTTCACCTTATCCATTGTTTTGAAGTCCAACGGCGTGAAAATGTTTCCTACAAAAGGTGCAGCCCAGGGTCCGGGTGGAAAGTTAGAAGGCCTCCCGTTTTTCACAACATCAAATATCAGCAGGAATACAAACCCTAAGAGAAGCCAGCCGGTAAAGTCCATGCAATCAAAAAGAGCTTGGAAAATCATGGTGAAGAAAATAGTAAGAATGGCCCAGCTAAGATGAAAATTGAGCTTGTTCTTGCAACTAGTTCTGTGCAGAGTGGGCTAAGACAGGAAGGCAGATGTCGAGGGAAAAAGAAAAAAAACTGGCTCCAGTGGAGTTATGTAACACTGGTGGCCTCTCTGGACCCATTAACAGGAATAAACACGGCCAAAGTTGAAAATGTTCCAGACAACTGCAGACTGGAAGAATGTAAACTCCCCCGGGGTCAGTGGGAGGTCCTAATAACTTAACCAATTTGTGAAGGAAAAATGTATTAACAATGTTTAAATAAATTTGAATGTACACTTTATGATGTTTTTATTAAAGGTTTGCACTCAGTTGCAGCTCAACAGGACATATGCTCTTCTGACCCTCCGCAAATAAGTGAAGAACAGGGTGTTCAGCAGTTAGAAATGTTAGACATGGTTTAGGTGATAAGCCTATTTTGTAGAAGTTCAGTTACTAGTATCTGTTCAGCCATCAGCAGAGAGGTCGTTTTGGATAAACGCCTAGAGTTGAGCTGTGAATGTGTATGTAACCCTGCTCAACTGAAACTTACAGATAAGTAACTTATAGATTTTTGACTGACACTTGAGCCAGGGGGTGTGGCTACGTAACGTGTGATGTATCCTATGTAGATGAGGGGACGTTCAGCCCCAAGTCAGAACTCATCCGATTCTCACTGAGATGTGAGCTTTGTATGGTTTCTCCATTTGCAAATGTTAATTAAAGCTGTGTTTGTTCTCTCCTAATGCTGAAGTTTGGTCTTGAATTTTGTGCAACTTAACCAATTAGTTTTGGATAACATGTTTTATTATGGCAACTTTTTTATTTTTTAGAGAGTTTTTCAAGTCAATCATGTAAAAGCTTAAGCTTTTCGCACAATGATTGGCAAATACAAAAAAATAAAAAGACATGACGATAGAGAAAAGGGTTAATTCCAGCGCCGTCATAAAGAAAAGAAGTCCAGGGTGCAAATTAGTGCTGCTGCTTTGCAGAAAGAAAGTCCGTGGTTTGAATCCTACCCTGGTGTCAGGACGATACATACCATGGTACTGTAACAAACATGATTAAAATATACAAAAATATTTTTCTTAAATAAATGTTTTTCACATGGCTGAATATAATCTGAACAAATACACATCAGCCCATCACTTTTCTGCACCAATTTCCAGAAAAGTCAACTTGGCTGTAAAATGACAAGAGTCTAATCCGTTGGATCAGGTTGCTGGTCTGTTGTCTATTCCTAAATAACAACAACAACAACAAAAACAACAACCCAACACAATCAAACAGTCTCACATAGGCTCCTTAATGTGGTCCAACACGTACAGCAGGGGTGTCAAACTCCAGTCCTCAAGGGCCGGTGTCCTGCAGTTTTTAGATGTGCCACAGGTACAAAACACTGGAATGAAATGACTTAATTGCCTCCTCCTTGTGTAGATCAGTTCTCCAGAGCCTTGCTAATGACCTAATTATTCCATTCAGGTGTGGTGCAGCAGAGGCACATCTAAAAGTTGCAGGACAGCGGCCCTCGAGGACTGGAGTTTGACACCCCTGACGTACAGGATCTTAAAAACAGGCAACAAGACTCTATTAAACTGTGTCACTGTTTTTAAATTGTTTATATTGTTTTACACTTGTGCATATGTATTAATTAGTTTTATTTTGTAACCAGTTGCTGTGTATTGCAGACTTCTGCCCAGGTCTCTCTTGAAAATGAGATCCAGATCTCAATGGGATTTACCTGGTTAAATAAAGGAAATAAATAAAACAGAAAGCCATGGAGAATATCTAAACCCCACACAGAAAAACCAACAAAGCCTCGGTTCAGACAAGAAAACTTCTTGATTTTAGGTGATTTTCCTTGTGTGACCCAATGAAAAGAGACATATTATCGGAATATTGTTTAAAAAAATTGCTTTTCAGATGCCCTGAAAGGCCCCATTATGGCAAAAACTGCACATCCAGAAGAAATCTTAGTTTACCAAAAATTAAATAACAAAAATATGAACAGCAGAAATGTATTCTCTTTGTGCGCTTTCTGTAAAAGATTTGCTGAAGTCCTAGTAGTAGGACTTCATCCTGTAGTGATCTCTTGGACTAAAGCCGACCCAAAATGCACCTGTCACTTATAAAAGTGCAGAAATGCTTTTATTTTGAAAGCTATACACACTCTGTAGTATACTCTCATAACCCGCCTGACTGACCTTTAGTTGTAGTAGAACAGTCAAGCGATGGAGGCAGTACAGCACGTTCTGGGTTTAGACTGGCTCGACACCAGGGCTATTTTAATTTTTCTTTTTGTTTTTCTGCTGCTGAGCGACGTTTTGAAGAACTGGAAACCAAAAAACTTTCCTCCTGGACCGCTGGCTCTTCCATTTATTGGAGATCTTCACCGCATCAAACCTGCAAGACTTCACCTGCAGTTCTCAGAGGTGGATCACAGACTGCTGGCATAGGCAGAAGAGACATTACAAACATTTTTGTTTTTCTACTTAAATTTTATTGGAATAATGAAACTCATAATGTGGAACTACAGAAGTTTGGCTTATTACTATGTAGCAATATAGTAATACTATATGGACTAAAATTGGCATTTAAATATACATTTTTTAAAAATATAAACACTGAAGAAAATTCAGAGAAAATGCTAATGAAACATGGACCATCATCTGCAGATTGACTTGATGATATTGATATAATATTATTAAAATGCCAAATGCTTTGGAGAAAAAAATTAAAACTCAGCATAGATAAGAGAAAAATATTGGTTGCAGCTGTCTTTTGACACAAACTGATTCGAAACCTTTATGGTTGCTCTATCATTTCTGTGTCACTCCTTTTATAGCTTATTGATAAATGATACATGATAAGTCATGCGATGACTTATCATGAGCTGTTTTTGTAGAAATGTATTTACTTGAAATCCTTTTTGTAGGTAGTTGTACTCTGACATTTGAACTTAAGGGGCAGGTCCATTCTCTGTGGATTTGTTTACTCTGCGCTATTCAGCTGCCATCATGTTTGTAGGAAGAAGTCATTATTCAAGCGGGCCTGAAAAACACTGCAGCGAAATCCTCATTAGTTCTCTTTCTTCAGCTTGCAGAGAAGTATGGAAACATTTTCAGCCTTCACATCTTTGGGGGCAGAGCTGTGATCATTAATGGCTACAAACATGTGAAAGAGGCGCTGGTCCAAAAGGGAGAAGACTTCATGGATCGCCCCTCCATTCCACTGTTTTCTGAGTTTTTTGAGAATAAAGGTATATTTATATATTTACACTTGCATCGTGGATATAGTTCTTGAATATCTGACAACCCAAACTTAAACATTGACGCTTTTTTTTCCTTTTTCCATTAGGTCTTGTGATGTCTAATGGTAATCCGTGGAAAGTACAGAGGAGGTTCGCTCTTCATACGTTGAGAAACTTTGGTCTGGGAAAGAAGACAATGGAGCGATACATCCAGCAGGAGTGCCAGTACCTCACTGAGGCTATCTCAGAACAGCAAGGTATCCACAAAGATTTATTTTCACACTTAAATTGTGTCCATACCATTTTTATGTTAGACCAGGTATCTTGGTAAGCCTGTGCAAACTGTGTGTATAGTTTCCTGTACTTGGAAGATATGAATGCCACCTGGTGTGGCCCTCTGCTGCTGCAGACCCTCTGCTGCTGCAGGCCCTCTGCTGCTGCAGGCCCTCTGCTGCTGCAGACCCTCTGCTGCTGCAGGCCCTCTGCTGCTGCAGGCCCTCTGCTGCTGCAGGCCCTCTGCTGCTGCAGGCCCTCTGCTGCTGCAGGCCCTCTGCTGCTGCAGGCCCTCTGCTACATCCTGTTATGGATGCAGAGAGACACTGAGAGATGATTGTGCTCGAAATCAGACAGCGGTTTCTGAAATACCCCGGCCCATTTCCCCAACAACAGCAATCGTGCCACTTCCAAGTCACTTGACACCCTTTTCTTGACCATTACGATGCTTGAGTTAAACTTCATCAAGTCATCTTTACCGCAACTACAAGCCTAAATGGACTGAACTGTAGTGATTTGAAATGTGTGTGAAACCCTTTGCTACTTTAGCTTTTCATCACTATCTGAATTTTTTTCACCTTCTGTTGATCTTGTGAACTTAAACTGATGAACCTTTCTTGCTCCCCTGATGCTTGAGATTTTTACAGTATTCATAAAACTCTGTAAAAGTATTATTGATTTCTATTAGGTCTACTGTGAGATCTCCTGAAGAAGCTGTCGCACGTGACTGTTTTCTTAATTTACCAAGCTTTTTCTACCTTTTCAGATATTCATTGTTTTAACAAAAGAACTTCATTCTTTTCATTCTCCACAGGTAAGGCGTTTAATGGCCAGGCACTGATCAACAACGCCGTGTCCAACATCATCTGCTGCTTGGTCTTTGGGAGTCGATTTGAGTACAACGACAAGCATTACCAGACTATCCTTAAGTACTTCAACGATATAATCCTCTTACAGGGAGGTTTGTCAGTTCAGGTACACCTTCTCTCTAAAACACATTGCGTTTTATAGCAAAATTGTCCGCATGCAATTCTTGAGTATTTTATACTGCAGCAGTAGACAGTGAAGGTTCTTTGAATGTATCCAATCAACTTAAGAAACACTGGAGGATCTATTATGTTTTTATTTATACACCTGAGGTTACATTGAAATTATTTTAAAACTATTTCCACTACATTCATCTTTCTCTTCAGATTTTCAACTCAATGCCCGGGTTGATGAGGTGGATCCCTGGACCACATAAAAAAATATTCACGCTCTTACAGAAGCTGCTTGACTTTGTAGACATTCGGATCAAGGAACACAGAGAGAACCTCGACCCGTCATCTCCAAGAGACTACATCGACGCCTTCCTCATAGAGATGGGAGAGGTGAGTCTTCTGTTCGCTCTCAAATATCCTCCGCACATGGTAAACAGATTATTGCAGCTGCCTCTGGTGTCTTTGGTAGAAAGAGGACAAAGATTCTGGTTTTGATCTCTTCAACTTGAGTGCTTGCACTCTGGACCTGTTCGGTGCTGGAACTGAAACTACAACCACCACGTTACACTGGGGGCTGCTGTACATGATCTACTACCCTAAGATTCAAGGTTAAATATTATCTATAATTACCTTTAAATTTACATGGTTTGTACTTTCTCACTCACAAGGAAAAGCATTTCTCTGTCTCTGTGCAAAAACTCATATTTTATCCTGTTTTCTGTGTCTTCAGAGCGCGTCCAGGCTGAGATAGACGCCGTGATCGGTCCATCCAGGCAACCCGCGGTGACCGACAGAGAGAACATGCCCTACACTGACGCCGTCATCCACGAGATACAGAGGATGGGGAACATTGTCCCACTGAATCTAGCACGACTTGCAAACAAAGACACCACTTTGGATAAATACTTCATCCCAAAGGTACAGTTTAAAAAAGTTACAGATAAAAAGTTACTGACATCTATTCGCCTGGAAAGGGTTGAAAAGCCATTTGTAAGATTTGTGGATCTCAATGAACCACAATGAGAATCATATCTACGCATAGGAGGTAACTTAAAGCAGAGGTGAGCCCACCCAGGAGAGGCTGCTTCACAGAGCGAGGTAGTAACTAGTTACTTTTACTCAATTACATTTACTTGAGTAACTTTTCTGAATAAAAGGTACTTTCAGAAGTATTTTTTAACTGTGCTGTGCTTTTTCCTTTTACTTGAATAATTTATTTTTATGAAGTATCACAAATTTTACTTGAGTAACATTTCTGTATTCTCTACCCACTATGAGTAACTTCACTACATGAAGAAAAAACACGTTTTAACTAAAAACCAAACCAAAAAAATTTACATAAGTTTTTTAATTAAAAGAAACTGAATAAATTTACTTTTGCCTAATTTTATTTTTTGGTACTAATATGAATTATTGTTATTTTCATCCTTAAAATACAATAATTTACACTTTTTGATTCATCTGATGATATCATATATTTCTAATTCTCAGGGAACCATGATTTTGCCTACACTTCACTCTGTCCTCCATGATGAGTCGGTGTGGGAGACGCCACACACCTTCAACCCTCAGCACTTCCTGGACCAGGACGGTAAATTTAGGAAGAGAGACGCCTTCATGCCTTTTTCTACAGGTGAGTCGTTTGTTTTGGTTCTTCAAAGTTGAGCTCTCTTCTACTTCCTGTAAAGTCTTCGAAACACACAAACTGACAGACCAAAAAAATAATTACTGGTTCTTGTAATCAGTTTAATTTCATAGATGAACAATTGAGAAACTTTGTGGTCAATTTTTGTTCTGTTTTGTTGCTCTGTGCGCGGTCCAGCATGGTTGCACTGACCCTGTGTGCGCTTTTATGAGTTTTTTAAAAATGTTTATTTAATGTATTGTTTTGGAAATTGATGGTTTGATGGGACAACATCCCCGCTACCACACTGTCCGACTGTGACATTTTCTGCGTAGCCTTATTAGATGAAGTTGGTTCTCATTCACCAATTCAAAACGGTGTAAATTGAATTGGTAGACAACTATTCATCCCAAAACATTTTTGTACAAAACAATAATAACTTTATCAGTAACAGTAAAGGATCAAAATGACAAACACGCACCAATGTCTCGCTCTCTGCTGAAGCAGTCTAAAGGAACAATTGGCACCTCAGTTTCCTTTTAAAGCTTCTCACAGTTTTTGTTCTTCCTCTGACTTTTTTTAAGCTCCTCACTGATGCTGAAGAAAGTTAATTTAAGGCTTCCTCCCTCAGTAACAACTTACGTGTTGTGAGTTCACTGAGCAGAAAAAGCCATTTATTGTACCTTCTCTTCAGGTTTCCCATCAGTCACCACACTGAGCTGATCCAGCTAAAATTCATCTGAAACAGGAAACCATCTGTTTAGCATCTCCAGGTTTATTTTTATTTGTTTCTAAATGGTAAACAGTCTAAATGTCAGCTGAGGCCTTCCTGTGTTGAGGTTAGACATTCTGCTTCTGCATGCATCACTTGTTTCTGAGTTCTCCAACTTCTTTCCACAGGTCAAAACAGGCTAAATTGTGAATCTAAATAGCCCTTAAGGTTGAGAGTGAGTCTGTGTACAGGTAATTGTCTTGTTTATAACTGTGTGAAGACCTACTAAAGACGGGCACCACACAGTCAGAGACGTCGACGCTTGGTTTTACACAACGTAGCCGCCATTATTGCGGTTTCCTATTTGTAACTCCTTCTCTTCAGTGTCCATGTATTGATTCAGTTTTATGATAAATGTTTCAAAATATATTTTAAAGTTCTAGTAAGACAGCTGGAAAACCCTCCTGAAAATGGTTCAGTTGGAGGGGAGTATCATAGCATGATCTCAGTAAGAACCAGAGAATCCTAAGTAGCTACGTAAAGCAAATAGAAAGCTCTGATAAATAGCGAGTGTGTGCAGGACCTTTATTTACATTATGCCAAAGTAAATAGAAGGAATGAAGCTCAGCAAGAAAAGATTAAACACCAGATTGTGTTTTGAAAGCGAACATCTGGACGGACTTAAGATTTCGCAAGTTCATCGGGACGCGAAAACTAAACTAAATGAGTCACGTCAGATGATCGGCATTAATTAGTTACTTTGGTAGCAAAACAAATATACGCTGTAGATACACTGATCTATTATCTGCACACTCAACAAAAAGTCTAACAATTAGTCAATGATCACCAAGCCAACGTTGCTCCTTCTGTTATGGATAACAACCAAAAATTGAGTAATTTTCATAGGACCTTGAGTTTGAGCTTTACCCACTGCTGATCCTACAAGCACTCATATTTTAGCCACAAAATCCCCCATTTAGCAGTAGGGGGTGCAATTCAGAACCTCCCGGCATGCAACTTCACCTGATGACCTCTCACCCTATTTTGCAATGTTCTGCTTTTTCACAGTGTGACAATAAACCTTGTCTCCTGCATTGTTGATTTCCAGGTAAGCGTGTGTGTCTGGGGGAGCAGCTGGCCAGGATGGAGTTATTCCTCTTCTTCACCTCCCTCCTCCAGAGGTTTAAGTTCTCAGCTCCACCTGGAGAGCAGCCCAGCTTGGAGTTCAAACTGGGAGCGACTCGCACTCCCAAGCCTTACCGCCTCAGCGCCACACCTCGCTGAGCCTCGCTGAGCCTCGCTGAGCTGAGCTGAGCTGAGCTGAGCTGAGCTGAGCTGAGCACAGCCTCTCTTTTCTTGTATTACATTGGTCAAAGAAACAACTCTGTCAGCTGTCAATCCTCTGAACATTAAATTTAAGCAGTGCGGTGTCTCTTTGTTATCAAAAAAAAAAACAGTGTTATATCTCTTTATGTAAAATCAGCTTAACAATTATAATTTGTCCTGAAAATTTGTTGATTGAAAGACATCACAGTTTCATGGCTTTACAAATAAATGGTGTTGCAGTGTGTTGTATTCACCTGAATATTTTTTAGATTAATCAGCAATAAAAAGGCCTCAAACATGTCATGTCATTCATTTCATCTATGCTGGGGCAATAAATGCAACACGTTCCTTTCACTCACAAATCTAGCGAGGTGACTATTGCTTCTAAAGTTTCAGTAGAAATAAAACAAATGTTGCATTTTTATTTCTTAAAAAGGACAGTGCATTTAAACGAACTTGGTTTGCACTCTACAAGTACCTGAGCATTTTGCCCTGTAGCCAGAAACCTTTAGTGAGTTATGCTTTGATGATTTCTTTTGTAACCTGAATCTCTAAATCCAGCATCACTCTGATTTTTAGTGCTAAATCTTTGGCTCATATCCCAACATTACGCATCAATCCATACTCTCATTTTAAAATTTATAAATCACATTTCATTCTTGCTCATATTTGGTCTGTGCAGAAAGATACGTTTTTCTCAGTTGCGTATTGTAAAAATAAACGGAAACAAAGAACACTTCCTCCCCTTTCCTCTGTTTTCTAAGAAGAGGCACAGCCGGGGGCTGGAGAGCAGGGTGGGTGGGACGGGTCGCTCAGGGCGTTTGAGTCCAAACAACAAGCAGCCGATTTAAAAGCAGCCATAAAAAGCTCAGCGACAGCCAACCAGTGAATCTAATTGATCGAAATAGCTTGAAATTGACATGAAAGATGCTTTATAAAAAGCTTAAGCTTCAACAGAGATGGAGGTGGTGGCGGGCAAACTGGGTGATAAGTGACTATAAGGAAGTTGTATAACAGTTTCCCTCCCAGGAGTCTCACGCAACAGGAAAATCATGTGGGAGCTGGCCCTGTTCCAGCTGGTTGCAGAGGGGAAAACTATGCAGCAGGCCATTTTGTATGAAGATACAGCAGAGCCTGGACGATTTAAACAAAGCACTTTTTGACTAAGATTTCTCTGCGGCTGTGTGGAGAATGTGTGCTTGAAGCGATCAGTAAGAAGGCAAAACAGACTGAAGACAAGGTGTACAGGAGAATATTTAGCAGCATAAAAAGAGAACGTCATTTTTTTTCTCTTAAATTCTTTACTTCAGTCTTTCATAGCACATGTATTAATCAAGTGAGAGGAAGACCACGAGTCACAGTATTAGCAAAAATTCATCTCTACTTTGTTTATGGGTGAGCTTTAACGTTCCACTCTTCCTAGTATGTCCATTACTTTGACTTTAAAAAGCAAATTATTTGACTCAACATTTTCCCATCCGTATCTACATGGCTATTTTTTTTATTTACCTGAACACAAATACAGTTAATATAAAATGTAGCAGAGCACCAAGAACGTAGAACTTCAGATTACAGATCAAAGCAGAAACTTAGAGGGTTGTGAAACTGTTTTATTACAGCTTTTATGTTCACAACCTTTACCTTATTTACAGAGTATGGTGTGTTTACTCAACAGTTACTCACAGTGCATAACAAGTCTTATCACTGATAAACAGAATGGTTAAATATAAACATTCAGAGATTCTTTTGTTTCATTCATAGCTCACCTCACAGAGCTGCACCTGTGTTAGCAGAGCACAGGTTGAACAATGGACACTTTATACAGTCTCCTTGGCTTTGAGTGGCTGGACACCAGGAGTGTCTTGATATATTTTTGTGTGTTTCTGCTGCTGAGCAATATCTTAAAGAACAGAAAACCAAAAAACTTTCCTCCAGGACCACAGGCTCTGCCATTTATTGGAGATCTTCATCGCATCAACCCTGCCAGACTTCACCTGCAGTTCACAGAGGTACAGTTAGAGTTCCTACATGGGCAGAAATGTGATGTTCTTCCTCTTTTGTCCTTTGTTTCTTTTTTTTTTAACTTTCCTTATCGAGCCCTTAATGAACTCAACCATGGTGATATGTAAAGTGTTCAAACCTTCTTTAAAAAATGTATATTTCATCACATTAAATTTATTGTACCATCAAACAATTTTTCTAATCAAATAAAGATAACCTGAGTAAACTGTTTACACTATCCTTGGATGGTTGGTGGTACTGGTGACTTACAGCAGTCTCTGACCACTGAGGGCTGGTGAGGACTGGTGTATGAGGTTGAACAATTGCATGTATTTATAGTCGGATTCACCATCATACATGACTTGCGCTATAGAACCAACTTCGTCCGACTCTGGAGTTTCCCATGAAGAGAGACAACGCTCCTTCAAAGTTAGGAATCAGTCTCTGCCTCAACTATTTTGGTGTTTTGCTCACTGTTGTTGACCGGACAGAGAGGGAGATGGATCTACAGATTGGGGCAGCACTGAAGTAGTGTGGCTGCTTCCTGTGCTGCAAAATGAGGTGGCGAGTGCAGCAGGATAGATGGATGTCTGGGTTTCCCTACTGGTCTTATTACCCATGATGACCCGGCCTTGCATAAATGGAAGACAATGGATGGACAAGTTCAAATAGTCCTGAATTTTGGACAAACAGTAAAACATGTTCCTCAGGTAGTAACTGTGTCTCAATGTCATTTTGTTGAAAACCGAAATCTGTTGTCTGTGTTCAGTTTGCAGAAAAATATGGCAACATTTTCAGTCTCCATGTCTTTGGAAGAAGGACGGTGATCGTTAACGGGTACAAACATGTGAAAGAGGCACTTGTTGAAAAAGGAGAGGACTTCATGGATCGTCCCTCCATTCCATTGATTTCTGAGCTTTTCAAGAACCAAGGCATGGCGTCTCTTTACATTCCTGTTGAAAATCTTTCTAAGTCACTCTTTCATGTTAAGCAATATCATTTGTATCTGACTCCACAAACCTCAATGTTGACACAGTTTCCTATTTCTGAAAGGCATTGTGATGTCTAATGGTAATCCATGGAAAGTACAGAGGAGGTTCGCTCTTCATACGCTGAGGAACTTTGGTCTGGGGAAGAAGACCATGGAGCGATACATCCAGCAGGAGTGCCAGTATCTCACTGAGGCGTTTGCTGATCAGCAAGGTACAAATTAAGCAAACAACCAAATAAACAAACATTCAATTATTGTCATTGCTGCAGTTTTTCATCTTCTTTTTTATTTTTTAGGTTTATTATTCCTCGCTTTTATTTAGCTTGCAATCTGTTATTATTTCATAGGCAAGGCGTTTAATGCCCAGGCACTGATCAACTACGCCGTGTCCAACATCATCTGCTGCTTGGTCTTCGGGAGTCGATACGAATACAACGACAAGCAGTACCAGACTATCCTTCTTGACTTTAATGAGATTGTGAGCTTACAAGGAAGTTTTTTCATACAGGTCAGCCTTCTCTCCTAAAATTTCTTTTTACAAGCATTGATGATGAAAGTCTTTTATATGAGCTGTAGCCTAAGAGCAACAGAGGATTCTAAAAGTGTGACTTTGTCTACGATGGCCCGTCATTCTCAGTGCTGTGGAAAAAACATACAGTCTATTTAAAATGAGTACAAGTGTCATCAAAACACATTTAAAAATGCTATTCCTATTAATTGCTATTAATTTATACCCATATTATATTAGCATCAAAACAATTTCTAACATTAAAAACGATGCATCTTCTTTGCTTTTCAGATGTACAACACAATCCCCTCAGTAATGAAATGGCTGCCAGGACCTCATCAACAAATCTTCAGTCTCATGAAGAAGATAACTAAGTTTATAGAAATTCGGATCAAAGAACACAGAGAGAACCTTGACCCGGCATCTCCAAGAGACTACATCGACTCCTTCCTCATAGAGATGGGAGAGGTGAGTCTTGGGTTCCTTTATTCATTACGTGAGATGTTCAATGTCTTGAGTATGTTTTACCTTCGATTAGCCAAGACCTTCTTGAATTGTTTGATCAGAAGTTCCCATCGGTTCCTGAAAGCCTCTCAAATGTTATTTTATTCATTTTCCATTTGTTATCTACAGACCAGAACAGATCCTCTTATAGGGATGAACCACATCTACATTTACAGAAAAATAGCTTAACACACACAAAATGATGCCTTTGAACATAATTTTTAGAGTTCTTTATTGCCTTACAAAATTATTATGCCCCTTTAGGTATTTCACATTTTGTCATCTTACAATCACAGACCTTCACGAACTTTATTGGCTTTTATGAGATTGACAAACCCATGACAGAGCACAATTGCAAAGTAGCAGGGGAAAGATGAATGGACTTAAATTTATATTAAATGTCTTCTTGTTTATCACAGAGAAAGTTGTGCTTGAATTTATATGTCATTCTTTGAGTCAATAGCTTGTGGAAACACTTGTTCCCCAACTACAACTTGAAGTCTTGTGAAATTTCTTTACCAGCTTTACACATGTAAGAAAAATTTGGCCTGAGTTTTCTTTACAAAACAGCCTAAATTCAGTCAGATTTGATAAAGAGTGTCTGACAACATCAGTTTTCACATCTTACTAGAGGGCCATATTCTTCATTTGGTGACACACATGCTTCTGTACAGAGACATTAAAGCCTGCAAAAGTATAAAACTTAAAACAACATTACAAAATCTGGCTAAGTAAGACATGGGAGGTGATTTAAAATGCTGGAGCAGCACTTTAAATATAGTAAACATTTAAACACCTCTCTCTGGTGTCTTTGGTAGAAAGAGGACAAAGATTCTGGTTTTGATCTCGTCAACTTGAGTTCTTGCACTCTGGATCTGTTTATTGCTGGAAGTGAAACTACAACCACCACGTTGCACTGGGGGCTGCTGTACATGATCTACTACCCTGAGATTCAAGGTTCGTATAAGACAAATATCTTAAACAAATCTGTTGCTGTTGTATGCATCTCCTCAAATCTTTGTATTATGTGTTTATTGGGAGAGATCATGATAGAAAAGCTTGTTTTAATGTCTTCAGAGCGGGTCCAGGCTGAGATAGACGCCGTGATCGGTCCATCCAGACAACCCGCGGTGACCGACAGAGAGAACATGCCCTACACTGACGCCGTCATCCACGAGATACAGAGGAAGGGAAACATCATCCCACTGAATGTGGCCCGCACGACAACTAAAGACACCACCCTGGATAAATACTCTATTCCAAAGGTGTGTAACCCACATTATTTAACTTAGAGCATAGATTTGGTATTAAAATTATATATCAGATGTAAGAAACATAACATTTCTACCAAACAACACCAAGGAGATTTGTGAGGGTGTCTATATCTCTGTGAAATGGGTAATTGTTGAGATCCAAAAGTTGTGGGTTAAGGTCCAATTTCCTCCTGCCAAATGTTAATGTGAAGGTGCTAAACCCCAATTTTCCTTCATTTTGCCTGTCAGTCTATGAATCTGTTTGTGAAACCCATGAGGTAAACATGATCCACTGAGGAACATTAACTGGCCGCCATGACTAGAAAAGAGTTCTTTAAATTTAGTCCGTTTGCCTCTTGCATTACGGATGTAACTAAGAAATATGGCAAATGACAGTGAACCAAACAAGCTTATTGTTTAGAAGGGAACGTCATCATGAGTTATACTCTGTAGGAAGCTAATTAGAACCCTGTAAATAGCAGTAAAACAATGTTTTTCTTTTTTTAAGGGAACCTTGGTCATGGCGACGCTTCACTCTGTCCTCCATGATGAGTCCATGTGGGAGACTCCACACTCCTTCAACCCTCAGCACTTCCTGGACCAGGACGGTAAATTTAGGAAGAGAGAAGCCTTCATGCCTTTTTCTGCAGGTAAGTCTTTCTCTGTCTAAGGAAACCTTTATAAAACGATAAACAGCTTAAATTCCTGTCGGATTCAAGACAAGACTACAAAATTCAACAACGACTTTCAGTCATCGGTAAAATTAAGACTTTGCTTATGTCTTGGCAACAAACATGTATTGGAAGTACAATCTGGACTGATGAGTTCCTACGATCAGCAGTCACTATAAGGCAATGTTCCGGTGGCATGTCAGGAAAAAACCCTTTTCTGTCCTACCATCACAAACATAAATGTACAGAGTTTATGTTTAGCATTTCCCTACTATTAAGCACAAAAGAGGGTTTTGGCATTTAAAGTGTAAACATGATTGCATATTCTTAATCCAATTATAGAGTTTCTCTCCAGCCTCTGGAGGAACCAAACAGAGTTACATCACATCATCAGATTACAGTGGAAAAATGAGGTGTTGTGTATTCTCAGGTAAACGTGTGTGTCTCGGGGAGCAGCTGGCCAGGATGGAGCTGTTCCTCTTCTTCACCTCCCTCCTCCAGAGGTTTAAGTTCTCACCTCCTCCAGGAGAGAAGCCCAGTCTGGAGTTCAAACTGGGAGGAACTCATTGTCCCAAACCTTACCGCCTCTGTGTCACACAACGTTAAACCAACAGAAGTGTTGACAGAACCTCCTGCATCCATTACACTGTCTCTGAAATCAAAGATCTCAGTGGCAGCTGTGTCTTAAAACCTATTTCTATTGCAGCTATTAAGATATCAAAACTTTAATCTGCTGCTTTTGTGAAAGTTAGACTATAAGTCCATAAAACTGAATGATTGTTGATACTTTTCGAATAAATTGTGTAGCAATATGTTTGTGTAAATTGTTGAAATTGACAGTGTGAACTAAATGTCCATATTTTTATTGTAAAAGGTATTTAAGCTTTCTGTGGAACCTCATGTGTTGCTTGAATTTGTTCAACAAATGACAAAATGACAAACCTGCTGGTGGGGAGTTGATCAAAATGAAACCTTCCTTTGAAAACTATTTCTGGATGACAAGCCTAATTAGAAAACACACAGACAAGATAACTAAATATGTAAAATGGAAATGAACAGATACAAAGCATCTTTTTGGTCAATATTTACATTGGAGCATGATAGTGGCCTTTACTGCATTCATAGACGTTTAGATAAAGTTGTTAAATCTGTGGTGAATATGTGACTGTTTCGCATAATATGACAGCTGCTGACTGAGAACAGGAATGACTTTTATTTAAAGAATCCATTCTGCTAACTTCTAAGATATGTCATTGTCAGTGTTAGGGATGCCTCATATTATGTAATCATGCATCTTACCTGTTTAAATCAGTTTCTGTTGGCTGTGATTCATGTCTGCTCAGAGATTTAATGTTTTTAAAGTAATGTCCACTTCCTTAAAAAGAAGCATGTTATGCATTTACATAAGATATAATAAATTACACAAATGACCAACAGCTCTCAGGATTGTTTTTAATGTCTTATTAATGTATGATTCATAGAACTAAGGCAAAAGGGAGTCCAACCCAGTACATTCATGGGGAGATCAGTTCCCCATGAATGTACTGGGGAACTACTGTACTACCCCAGTACTACAGTGAGATATCAGGATGTCCTGATATTTAGGAGATCAGTCTCCCCATGAATGATCTCTTGGCGGTCTCCTCCCTCACTACAAAAGGAGCATAATGGGTTGGTCAGCACACCCACCTCCAATCGCTGTAGTTCCATACACGCCGTGACTCTATATCCCCCCACTGTTAGATCATCTGATTCAGTAAAACAATCCAGGTCCACATTAATATCTCATCAGCTCCAACAGCAGTGGCATCCATTAAAACCTGAATCTACCCAATGAATCTGCCTCTCCGTCCCTGTTGGTTGACAGGCACTAGCAAAGTGTACCTAATAAAGTGGCCTGTAAGCATAGATGAGAGCTGAAGCTTGCAGAAAAATGGTAATCAAAACCAAATTCACAAACTCAGTTACCTGTGGAGAGAAAATATGCTGGAATAAAATGTGACATCTTCTCTTCATCTAGCAAAATGCATCAGACTCAAGTAAGAAAGTTAAAACATTCAAGAACAGACAAGATTTAAATCCACATGACAAATACACAAAGCATATCACTCTTATATGGCAAACCACAGGTTTATTCATAAATTAGAATTGAAACAAAAAAATTAAAAATAAACCATAGTATTCTAGGTGATGTACTGGGTTTGGTTTGCTCTGACCATTGTTTTAGTAATTAATTAATTACCTTTTTCAAGTTAAAAAATTCTCTCTTTCCAGAGCAAAAGTATTTAACAAATATATTTGCACATGGAAATTTTATCTGTTTTTTTCCTGTTGATTTTTTTCTGTCTGGTTATGGAAGTTTCAACTAATTATAAAAAAAAAAAAAAAAAAACTTAGGATAAGATTAATTTTGTTGTTGTTGTGATAACAGTATGGTAGGTTTATGACATGTTTTGAACCGTTACACCCTACATTTACAGATTTCCCCCCCAACATAAATACAAGGCCGCTGAGGATTAAGGCCTCCGCGAGTGATGCTTTTATTTTGAAAACCAGGTAGGTTCGGGCTCAACATTACACAGCTCATCTGACAGACCTGCACCTGTGTTATCGCAGCACGGTGTCGGAGTAATGGAGGCGCTAAACAGTCTTTTCGGCTTGGAATGGTTGGACACGCGGAGCATTTTAATATTTTCCTGCGTGTTTTTGCTGCTGAGCGATATTTTAAGGAACCGAAAACCGAAAAACTTTCCTCCTGGACCGCGGGCTCTTCCTTTTATCGGAAATCTTCATCACATCAGACCTGCTAGACTTCACCTGCAGTTCACAGAGGTGTGAGTTCTTACATAGACAGACATATAGTACTATTATGATGCTTATTGTTTAATTTTATAGCCAGAGCATGCTTTAATTCGACCCAAATTTCGCGTCAGGCCAAAAATTATAAGTTTGATGGTCAGGTTGTAGTGCGTTTTTTATAAACCACATAAGGTCTAGTGTGAACCATAAATAGGCTTGCATACATCACAGAAAAAAATTTAACTATAATTCATGATGTAAAGTTGTGTTAATCTACTTATTGTAGTAGAAATAAAGGAATAGGTAGTTTACGATACAGAGGAAAGTAAGTTCTAGAAGTTAATTAGACTGTAAAGCACTAAGTAATGCGCTTTATAGTAATTCATACTTGCTAAGTAGATTTCCCACAACAGCACGTAATGTGATCCAAATGTCTTTTTTAACCTAATGCATAATCAACACAAAATAAAGGACCAAAATACAATAATTCATGTGGCTCAGACAAAGATAAATAAAAAAAAAAACTGTGGCTGCTGCAGTTAATTATTGTACAGGAGTGTTAGGTTGTTTTGATAAAACTATCTGTGGATGTCAGGAGATGTTTTGAACTGACAGGAGGACATAAAATGTAAGAACAATTTTAAAACAACTAATTTTGTGAGAGAACTTTATGCTCACAAACAACACCCATGTTTGCCTCAGTGGTCTGGCTTGTAGCTACAGTTTGTTGTTGCCCTGGCCTGAACTTTTTAGTATTCGCATCCCTCAGGTTCAGGTTTGTTGTCCTGTGAAGTCAATATTTCAGTTGTGTAATAGTCACTGGGCAAACAGAGAGAGTGCTTTTGGTGGGAGAACAGATGTCTCCCGCTCTTCGTATGTTTGATTTCTGCATCGCTGTTAGGGGTGCACTGATGTATGGGCCAGCCGATTTATCGGTGCCAATTTCCTTAATTTTGGGAGATCGGTGATCGGCTGATTTTTACATATGAAGCTGATCTTATCCACCGATCTTATCTTGCTTTGCAAAGGTCTAAGATTCAACCACTGTCCTCTTTTGTTCTTTGGTGAGAAAGGTTTAACTGACAGACCGGCCCACCAAGTTATGTCTGCACGTTTACAATTAACAGTAGTGACCCCACTGCTGCCAACTCAAAAACTCCTTTGAGTTGGCGACGTCTAAGGCCCGCGGACGTTGCGGGTTTGACTCCCGGTCCCGACGACCTCTGCCTCATGTCCTCCTTCAAAAAATGGCGCCGGCTCAGCTGGCTGCCTGCAGACACAGCTCCTGTCGTGTGCTGTAACTGCGAAATAATTTCCCTGCTGGGATGAATAAAGTAAAAATTATTATTATTATTATTATTATATTGAGCAACATTTCAGAAAAAATCTAATTGGTATCAGCCAAAATTGGAATCGGCACGTTAAGGTTTTTAAAAAATCGGTGATCAGCGATCGGCCAGAAAACTGCAGTCGGTGCACCTCTAATTGCCGGGTCTTTTTCAGTAAAGTAGCAATGCTCATGCCATCATTTTTGTTGTTCAGTTTGCAGAAAAATATGGAAATATTTTCAGTCTCCATCTGTTTGGGGAAAAAGCTGTGATCGTTAACGGGTACAAACACGTGAAAGAGGCACTTGTTGAAAAAGGAGAGGACTTCATGGATCGCCCCACCATTCCACTGTTTTCTCAGATTTTCAAGAACAAAGGTGTAGTTTATTAAATTTGTAATTCATTTTGTCTAAAGATTTGTCAAAATGTTGAGTTGGTGAAGATGTAATTCCACTGACCTGAATGCTAATGCAAGTTTCTATTATTTTACTTATTTATAAAAAAGGCATTGTGATGTCTAATGGTAATCCATGGAAAGTACAGAGGAGGTTTGCTCTTCATACACTGAGGAACTTTGGTCTGGGGAAGAAGACCATGGAGCGATACATCCAGCAGGAGTGCCAGTATCTCACTGAAGTTTTTGCTGATCAACAAGGTACAAAAAAATAATAATTCTCAGATAATATGCTGTCCTTTACTCTTGCTATAGCGTTTGCTTTTATTTTTGTATATCTGCTACTGTTATTCAGATTTCAGATTTATTCGTATCCCAAATTGGGCTGTTATTTCAATATTACAAGCTATACATCTTTTTTTCCCCCCATGTTCCTAATGCTTTTTTTTATTTGACTCTGTTTTGTCTGCAATCTGTTTTTATTTGAAAGGAAAGCCTTTCTCTGCCCAGGCGCTGATCAACAACGCCGTGTCCAACATCATCTGCTGTTTGGTCTTCGGGAGTCGATACGAATACAATGACAAGCATTACCAGACTATCCTTGAGAACTTAAATGAGATTTTGCGCTTACAGGAAGGTTTGTGGGTGCAGGTAAGTCTCTTTGCACACATATTGCACACTAAGAATGCAGACAAAGTGTAGTTATAGTTTCAACTCCCCAAATCAAAATTTGTTCGACAGAAGATCCAAATGTAGCTGAAGATATACTTTACTGCATATTCAGCAAAACAATATTTGTCTAAAGGTTTTTCACCAAGGATGAGATTTTATCTTCTTTGATCCTCAGATATTCAACGTGATTCCCTTTGTGATGAAGTGGCTACCTGGACCCCAAAAGAGAATATTTGATCTTCTACAGAACATAGTTGACTTTGTAGAAATCCGTATCAAAGAACACAAAGAGGACTTTGATCCCTCATCACCGAGAGACTACATCGACTCCTTCCTGACAGAAATGGGAGACGTAAGTGTTGAATTCAGTAATAAATTACATATAATTATTTGACTATTTTGGACGTTTGTGTTTATAACCATATAGCCTATAGTCTCATGTCAGTCTTCATTATATTTTTGCTTCAGTTCTGTCCTAAAGAAAGGCAGAATAGTTCATTTTTCCATACATAATATGTTCGTCTGTTATTTATGTCATTTTGCTTGCACTAAGCCACACAGACAACACTTTATACATAAACAGCAAACATATTCAAATGGAAGATATTATGTAAAGTTGACCTTTTAGCTTCATATTATGTTATAAAGTTATTCCCTCATCAAAAACATATATGGAGTTTTGTTTTAATTCTTACATGCATGTTTGAGGAAACGTTGAATCTTCTGTGGCAGCTAAACTCTTGCTCCTACAAAACTCGCTCTCGGAGTTGCGGTCTCTCACAGAGCACGACATTGCATACAAAATTTTTTATAACAACTGAAGGTAACATGGTCATTTGAATTTACAGGAACCTTTTCATCCATATTTCTCATTTGTAGCAAGAATAAACCATCACAGTCAGGGACATTAAAGTCTGCAAAAGTACTTTTGAGTTTCTCTTAAAAACAACATTAGAAAGTCTGGCTAAGTCTTAAGAGATCAGAGGGAGATTAAAAAGCTTGAACAGCACAATGCATATAGTAGGTATGTAGACACATTGTCACTCCTGTCTCTCATATCTTTGGCAGAAAGAGGACAAAGATTCTGGTTTTGATATCTTAAATTTGTGCGCCTGCACTCTGGACCTGTTTTTTGCTGGGACAGAAACCACCACCACCACTTTGCACTGGGGGCTGCTGTACATGATCTACTATCCTGACATACAAGGTGTGTGAGGAACACTCAGCAGACTGAAATATAAATATAAAAACAGAGTAAGGCATTCATTTTCCCCATTGCTCAGACTCCAGAGTCAGTTGTGTTTTAATGTCTTCAGAGCGTGTCCAGGCTGAGATAGACGCCGTGATCGGTCCATCCAGACAACCCGCGGTGACCGACAGAGAGAACATGCCCTACACTGACGCCGTCATCCACGAGATACAGAGGAAGGGAAACATCGTCCCACTGAATGTGGCCCGCATGACAACCAAAGACACCACCCTGGATAAATACTCTATTCCAAAGGTACATTATTTACAGCGGACAGTATTTCAGTTAGGAGCAGTGATTGTGGGTTAACATTTTCTCAGCACAGCCTTTATTTCTGACAAACCCACACATTGAGGGACACAGAAATAAACTAAAGAAAAAAACAACTGATTACTTTAAACAGAATTATTCATTCATAATTTACTCACAATTATTTTTTAAATGTTTCTTTGCCATAAAAAAACCCCCAAGAAGAATTGAAAACTCACCTTACTATCTAATAATTCCCCTACAGGTTTATTATAAATGGGTGTAAACTATTTATCTTTATTCACTATTTATCTTGTTTTGCTCCCTGTACAGATAAAATTCTACCGACAAACTGAGCAGAAATAAATGTCTTACTGAGCCTCTTGTCTTTTTTCAATCTCCAGGGAACCTTGGTCATGGCAACGCTTCACTCTGTCCTCCATGATGAGTCCATGTGGGAGACTCCACACTCCTTCAACCCTCAGCACTTCCTGGACCAGGACGGTAAATTTAGGAAGAGAGACGCCTTCATGCCTTTTTCTGCAGGTCGGTTTCAGTCTGTTAAAATTCACTTTATTTCTACTTGAGTCTTCGTAAAACGATAATCAGCTTGACTGCATGATACGTATGTGTCCTTATTAAAAAAAAATGGAACCATTCCATCAGCGATCAATAAAAATAGCTCAAATTTTCTTTGAGTTAATAACTACTGAAAAGTTATAGGATAACTAGATTTTTCTTTGCTTGGTTTAAATATGAAGTGCCAGAAAAGAGATTGTGGTGTTGCAGACAGAAACTAATGAACCTGTAGCGTAACCAAGGTGTTTTTGGGACAATTTTGTTATGATTGTGCTCCTGTGTTTGCTTGCTTTCTGTTAAGTTGAAGATAAATAAAAGCCAACAAATTGCCACTGATGGCGCTCTTGCTATGTACAGGAGGTAAGGAGCTGACACTGATCAGTCCAGAATAAAGTGTGGCCGTGTGAATAACTCCAGTAACATGCTTAAATGGTTATTTTATTCAACCTGGCATATCATATACAATAGAGAAATAAGCATTATAGGCAAACAAAGCATTAAACCAAACTGGAGCAATCTTGACTGTCTTTAGTACATCACAGTTGTGTATCAATGGTGTTGTGTTGTGTATTCTCAGGTAAACGTGTGTGTCTCGGGGAGCAGCTGGCCAGGATGGAGCTGTTCCTCTTCTTCACCTCCCTCCTCCAGAGGTTTAAGTTCTCACCTCCTCCAGGAGAGAAGCCCAGTCTGGAGTACAAACTGGGAGCCACTCATTATCCCAAACCTTACCGCCTCTGTGTCGCACAACGTTAAACCAACAGAACCTCTTGGATCCATTACACTGTCTCTGAAATCAAAGATCTCAGTGGCAGCTGTGTCTTAAATCCTATTTCTATTACAGCTATTAAGATATCAAATTGTGTAGAAATAAAGTTGTCCAAATTGTTGATGCTAGAAATGAACGGTCTGACTTAAATGGCTATATTTTAATCTAAAACACATTTCATCCTGCTCTGGAATATTTTGCTTACATTTTGAACCTGTTGTTGGGAAGCAGATCAATAACCTGTTAAGTTCTGTTGGTTGTGATTCATGTCCATTTAATATTTTTTTACAGTGAAATGTTTTTGATGTAATGTTCACTTCCTTAAAAAGAAGCATAGAACGTATTTAAGCTAGAAGATATGAAAGACGACACAAAAGGCCAAAGGAACAGCTTTGAAATGATCACGTGATGAAATCATAACTTTCATGTTTTATCAGTATTCACAAATGTCTATAATCACTTGACTTCAATAATCTTCCAATTCTGGGATCAACAAAGTACATCTAGTCTTAAATGAAAAGCTTTGGTTTTACCTCTGTCTTTAAAATCAGCGTATCTCCTGATAAGCTTTGGAGAAAAGTTATTGTGAAAGCAGCTGGATATTTTCAGCTTCAGGGGTAATATAAAAGTTTTGGAGATAAGATAAAGCTGATCTACCACTGGGAGAAATGTCACTGATAAGTGCGAGTCAGTGGGGCAAAAGTAAAGCTGAATGCCAGGACAGGAATCAGTCAATAAAAGGTAAATAAAACAGATGCAGAACTGCTCACAACCCTTGAGCTTTTCCACATGTTGCCAACCAGGATTATATGATTACGACCATAAACTTTGGGGTACTTTTGTCATGGTTTTCGTGGAGGTGTTTTGTTTATTTCTTTCTTTTGGCTGTTGATTTTTTAATGTTTCAGTCATGGTTTCCACAATCAGTTAGTTCATTGCTTTGTTTTGGCTTTCTCAGTTCTTTCTTTTGTTCTGTGCTTTGTTCATTCCGTGTCCTGCTAAGGTTCTCCCCCGTTCTCTTTTCTCCTGGTTCTCGTCAAATTCTGTTCATGTTTCATTTTCTCAGCTTTTGTAAATCTTTTCTATAATAAGCAAATAAAAATAATTTTGATACGGCCCAAAATGAAAGTGAGTTTGGCGTTTCTAAATGAAGTTGATCTACATCATAAATACCCACAGCAGTTAGACACAATAATTCAACTGAAAGTTGACATTGCTCACCATGTTACGATCACTGGATCTCATTTCCCTGCGAAATTGTTAAAATACAATTAGATTTTTTCTTCTTCAGGATTTTCCTGTTAGTTCCGTCCAGTTTCCCATCATGCAGTGGGAATATTGCAAAACGTATTCCCACAGCATGATGCTGCAACTACTGGCAATAAATTATTATATTATATTATATTATATTATATTATATTATATTATATTATATTATATTATATTATATTATATTATATTATATTATATTATATTATATTATATTATATTATATTATATTATATTATATAAGATGGCACCAGGAGGGAGATTTTAGGCTCCCATGAATTTTACGACTAATAATTCTTTTTTTCTTTCAATGTTCTGCGCTTACTGCTTTTACTTTGAAGGCCAACAGCGTACCAATGTGATTCTGTGACGTCACGCAGTGTTTTCTTCCTGCGTTTCTGCGTATTAAAACTTAAGGCATTTTAATCAGACGCAGTTTAAGGAGAAGTCATGAAGTCCCTCCTGCGTGTTGTGGGCTTGGACTGGATCGACAGCAGCAGCTTTCTCATATTTGTGTTTGTTTTTCTGCTGCTGAGCGATGTTTGGAAGAACAGAGTGCCGAGAAACTTTCCACCCGGACCCTGGTCTCTTCCTTTTGTTGGACACCTTCATCTCATCGACATCTCTCGGATGCACCTGCAGTTTTCTGAGGTATTCAATAAAATGCAAAATAAATAAATAAATAAATAAATAAATAAATAATCTGAGTTTAATACTCTGAAACATTTTCAGGTTTATCTCTTTGAGAGTGATTTGTTTTCTCTGTGGGAGATGAAACTGCAGCTCTTACATTAAAATAACTAAAATACCCCGATGATCCGGATTTGGAAGCAACTAGTGTAAAGGTATAGTGACTATACTATAGTCAAATGAAGCGCAGGATTTCACCGACAATTTGGACCTTGGTCTGATTGTCAAATAGTTTTATAATGTAGATACTGTGAATACAAGCAGTTAGACTCAGAAAAATAAAGTATAATCAGAGGTGGGCAAAGTATCCAAAAACTTTGCTCAAGTAAGAGTTGCCCTACTTCAACATATTTTTATTCAGGCCCCACCCCAGGAGTCCGTAGTTTGTTGCGCCACATTTCACTGCAATTAAAGCTGCAGTGTGTAACTTTTACAATAATATTTTTTACACATTTCCTAACACTGTAACTGTGTTGTGACAATGTAAGATGAGACAGATAATCCGTGAAAAGATTTAGCTCCTCCATCTCTTCCCAGTGGTATTCTTGCTGTCTGATGAAATGCACCAGAGCAAAACCAACCTATCAGGCCACCAATATCTGTCGTCATTGGTGGCCATGCTGACGGAGGGATGCTTACACGAGGGTGATTGACAGTGCTAAGACCCTCTTCCTTCTTCTGATGTGTTGTTTCTGATGGAGCAGTGTATTTCAGTAGACAGCAGGTCCATAGAGAGGAGGCAGAAAAGCTCAGATTTTTTCTCGTACACGTACTGTCTCGACACAATATAAATGTGAAAAATAGATATTTCTACAAAACTTACATAATGGAGCTTTAAAGCAGCTTATGCCATTTCCTACATAGCTAACGCACAACCTTTTGACCTCTGTAATTGAACATTTTGAGGTGTTTCCAATGTAGGTCTGGACTTTGACTTGGCCATTTCAAAGCCAAGTTCACACTATCCATTCATCAGCTATCTCAGCCAAAACATATAACCATAAAATAATTGGTGCAAGATCTCTAGATTTGAGGTTGAACATTTGGTCTGTGTTTCTCAGTTTGACAGATGCACAAACAGAAATGTTGGTTTATCACTTAAAACTGCAATAAAATAAATTCAAGCTTGGGGCTGTACTGTAACAAAGTAGGAAGACATTCAAAGGTTCTTTATAGATTTAGGAAGTCACTAAACCTCCGAACTAAAGCTTTTAGGGACACTGCTCCCCGTCTGACTGGGTGGACTGCTGGTACTGAGCACAAAAGGAAAGTGTCCTCAGTGTTTTGACAATTCATTTTTCCTTTGTGTTGAGTCATTGGGGCCATTCTTTGTGCTCAGTTGGCAGAAAAATATGGGAACGTTTTCAGTGTTCGCCTCTTTGGTGCCCGGACTGTCATCGTTAGTGGCTACAAGCAAATAAGGGAGGCTCTGATCCTTCAAGGAGAAGACTTCGTAGATCGTCCCGTCATCCCGCTGTTTGAAGAGTTAGTTGGGAATAAAGGTAAAGATTTTGTGTCCAAATCTGCAGTTTTTAGTTTTGGTATTGATAACAACTATTTCACACAAGAAACAAATCATATAGATGTTGCTTAATGGAGTAATTCCCAAATACCTTTACTGTAACATTGTTTTTTGCTTTCAATAGGTCTTGTTGGTTCCAGTGGTTATCCATGGAAGACACACAGGAGATTTGCTCTTCAAACACTCAGAAACTTTGGCCTGGGCAAGAAAACGCTGGAGCGATCCATCCAGCAGGAGTGCCAGTACCTCACAGAGGGCTACGCCGCTCATAAAGGCAAATATATCCGTATATATATATATATATATATATATATATATATATATATATATATATATATATATATATATATATATATATCACTTTGACTTATTTTTTTTATTAATTTTACACATATTATGAACACCAACCCTGAAAGCTGTGAAGAAATAAGAGGACACAAGTGGAATAGAAACTTTAAGGACTTTTAAAAGAAAATCTAAACCAAGTTTTATGTGTAGGTGCATGTTAATTAGAATTTATAGTTGATTTATATCAGTGACTTTATTTCAAAAGTGACATATTAAAAAAAAGAAAAACATTCAGTTCCTTAGAAAATGTAAAAATGACAAAGGACCAATGAAAGTATTTTACTTAAAAAATATTAACTTTTAAAAGTTAATATTAGAAGTTAGATACTTACTGAAAAGTATCTAAATTTTCATATCTAACTATGGAAATTTGGGCCAAATATCGATATCTGACATTAATATTGTTGTTATGGCTGATAACTGATCTCATTAGCGTTTCAATACCTTTAAAAAAATGGACCACACTGCTGTCTCCACCACTGATTCTCTGCTTCAGTTAAATTTCCCACAATCTTGAGGTGCATGACTGTCACCGTCACATGGTCAATCAAACAAATACCACCATCGATCTCCTCCAGAAGCAAACAAGATGGAAATAAATACTAGTTGTTAACATCAGGCCAGTCTTATTTATCGGACCAATACCGATCTGTTAATAAATTACTAACATCAACCAACACTGACGTTAGTGCAGGTATATCGTGTATCCCTAATATAAAGGCTGGAAATATATTACCAGGAATTTATATACGAGTTTCCCTCTCAGATTTGAATTATTTAAATCAATTAACTTTTCCCATTATATTCTAAGTCACTGAGAGGCTCTTGTATCCTAAGAACAGAAGCAGGATCAAACAGCATGACAAGAGGAAGCAGATCTGTGAAAAGCAAGATGATAATAAGAGTGAGGGACACAGTATTTCCCCAGATTACATAACAAAGAGAAATGAAACACATAGAATAACAAAAAAAGTGAAAAAACTCACAAAGGATGTTTAAAAACGGTGGAAATCTTACTGAAACGTTTCTCTATCTTACAGGTCAGCCTTTTAATTCCCAGACTTTGGTAAACAAGGCTGTGTCCAATGTTATCTGCTGTTTGGTCTTTGGGAACAGATTTGAGTACACAGACCAGCAGCAGCAGGCGATACTGCAGAAATTCAATGAAGTTATGCGCTTACAGGGAAACATAGTGGTGCAGGTGAGAACTCTCAAAAAAAAAAAAGAAAAAAAATCCTTGAATCAAAATATGGACTAAATCCATAACACATTTTTTATTTTGTAGAGTAGATTTGTGTTGTTTTTATGAAGGCATACCTTGAAATAAAAATGTTTCTGACACCTAAAAGTGTATGTCTATGGTCTTTAGCTTTACAACGTAATTCCCTGGCTGATGAAGCGGCTGCCGGGGCCTCATCAGACGCTATTCTCCATAACAAGGGAGATAGTTGAACTCATAAAAATCAAGATCAAGGAACACAGAGAAAACCTCGACCCGTCATCTCCACGAGACTACATCGACTCCTTCCTGATAGAGATGGGAGAGGTGAGGACTCTGCTGTGTCTCATTAAGCACATGCTCTCATCTGATTCATTTATTTATGTTACTTACAGAAAGAAGACAAAGACTCCGGTTTTGATTTGGAGAATCTGTGTTTTTGCATTTTTGACCTGTTCGGTGCTGGAACTGAAACCACCACCACCACTTTGCACTGGGGGCTGCTGTACATGATCTACTATCCTGACATACAAGGTGTGTGAGGAAGCAAGTATTCCTATGACTTTACATATTCACCACTCACTAACAGATCAGTCTGGTGTTGGGTATAATCTTTATAAAATTTACATTTCAGAGTATCAGTGTAACAATAGATTCAAAGGTTGTTTTTCTCTGCATGCAGAGCGGGTCCAGGCTGAGATAGACGCTGTGATTGGTCCGTCCAGGCAGCCGTCTACGACTGACAGAGACAACCTGCCTTACACCAACGCTGTCATCCACGAGATACAGAGGATGGGGAACATCGTCCCGTTAAATGTGCCTCGAATAGCAAGCAAAGACACCACCTTGGATAAATACTCCATCCCAAAGGTACAAAATATGCAAACAACATTAATTATGAGTTTATAAATGCATCTTAACATCCAGGAACAATTATCTGTCATAGATCATTACAGATTGCTCTGTACTGACTTCTTCAAACACAATGACTGTAGACTCCTGCTGTATCAGGGCTCCTCTTACTGAATATTTTCCATCTTTGATTGTTTTTTTTAAAGGTGATGTAAAAATCTGAAGATCATCTGTTTATCTTGACAAACTGCAATTCACACATTTGACCACTTGGGGCAGACACACAGGAATTTAAACTTTATGCACACTGTTGGAGCCTTTTAAGAATTAGATTAATTTATTTTTTGCTAAATTATTAATGTTATAGATCCAAGGTTTTGTGAATGGTAGATCTATTGTTATTTATTTATTTGTTTTGATTAGATCCTCCTCCTTGTCAGTCAGCCTCCTGCAGTGATTAACAAGCAGAAGCAGCTGCTGTGGTTGATCTGATTACTTGGTGAAACAGTTTTTCAACCACAAAATTCATCCTTTTATATATCATAAATATCACTCTTTTTGCCCATGCATGATGGGCTAAAAGAATGATACTCGGGGTTTAAGGATGACAAAAACAAGAATGCCACCTAAAACAGAGTGAAAGTTGTAGATGTGAAGCATTGATTAGCATCCTTGAATTACATTTAGCCAGTAGTGTGCTTTGTTCTATACATCACCTATTTGGGAAAAATGGTAACATAGCTTTGTAATACATAAAATGGAGACAATTACAAAAAAGTTTGATTAAAATGCATTGCATGATCTAAAAAAGCATAAACTGTTAAAAAAAAAAAACGATTGGATGTGTAAAATAAATAAATTCTGCAATTCGGAGTGGATCACAGTTTCTTCACAGCGACATAAACAAACGTATTGGCAGACATATAAAACTGTTTTTGGAAACATTAAGGTGTGACTAAAAAGTAGGAGTATAAAGCCGTGTATTTGCTGTGTTTTTTTCCTCAGGGCACCTTGATATTAGCTCCACTTCACTCTGTCCTCCATGATGAGTCCATGTGGGAGACGCCACACTCTTTCAACCCTGAGCACTTCCTGGACCAGGACGGTAAATTTAGGAAGAGAGACGCCTTCATGCCTTTTTCTGCAGGTAAGTCTTTTATTTAATTTTTTAAAGTGTTTTATTCTGCTTGATACAGTTTAACAGAGTTGGCACATATTCACTTGTAGTCAGCCAGAGCCTTTTGGTGACTGCTTGTTCTTATTTTGAAGAGAAGTAACATAGTGAAAGTGGTTATTGATGAAATGTTAAATGTTGCTCTTGTAACTTAAAAAAAATGAATTAGAAGTTTATTACATATATATTTATTTGTAGAAATGTAATCAATTTTGATGTTCATTCAGGTTATATCAATAATATTCTTCAGAGAAAGCGAAATGTGCCTGCAAAACTGTTTTTAAGTTTATGGAATTGAGCTTTTAAAACGTTTTTATTTTTTATTTTATATATCTATTACTACAAAGTACATAAAGGAACAAAAAAAATCTAATCTAATTTAGGTTTAAATTTAAAACTGAACACACAAACTATCAAGGAACCCAAATATTTGTTGGTTAAAGTAACTTATTTATTGGGTATAAAATAATTTAAATGACAATAAAAAGGTGAAATGCTGAGGAAAAACATGTAAAAATTACTAAAAGTATAATAATTTTTTCTAATAAAATTATTATTTTGAGATTGAACAAAAACAGTATTGATGCATAGGCCTGCAGGAGCTATATCTTATGTAAATAAACAGGTTTAGAAACAGTTTTAGTATTTTACATTTTTCTATAAGACATTATTTTCATTGCATCTCAATAATTTTGACTTTTTGTTAAATTTAATATCAAATAGAAAAGTAGGAAACTACCGTAATATTACTTTGTGTTGCATAACTAGTAACTATGTGTCGAACTGTGCATCCTTAGGTAAACGTGTGTGTCTCGGGGAGCAGCTGGCCAGGATGGAGCTGTTCCTCTTCTTCACCTCCCTCCTCCAGAGGTTTAGGTTCTCACCTCCTCCAGGAGAGAAGCCCAGTCTGGAGTGCAGGATGGCAGCAGCTCGTAGTCCCAAACCTTACCGCCTCTGTGCCGTGCCACGTTAAACCATGAAAATAGATGGCAATGACTTCAAATATTGCTATCTTGGCGTAAATCAAAAATATGTCGAATGAAATATTTGCTGGTAACGTAGACGCACAATCAAGACATTTAAAGTCACTGACATTTGAGTGACTTACATTTTTTAAATCATCTGTTTTTAAAGACTTTCAGAAAAGACTTTAACATTGTTGGGTTTATCTTAGCTACAACTTACTAAATAACCTGAAACAAGCAATATATCTGCTGTTGTTGTGTCACTTTTGTGTTGTACAAAAATAAATAATCTTGAAATCTTGCGCAAGTCTCAACAATTGAAGTAAATGTTGCATCTTCTGATGAGAACATTTTGCATCCGTTTTTCATAATTGCAACATTTGTATGAATGACATACATTCACATGTATGACATGCATTGTCATACAATGTATAACAATGTATACAATGTATGACAATTGTACTTTGTCATACATTGTCACAATTGTGATTGTATATATTCTGAGTGATGTGATCATTTTAGCCTTAAAAGTTTCATGTACAATTATTGCTTCACTGTTAAGTTGGGTTTCACTGTAGTTTAAAATACAGTTTGAAAAAGAGAGTTTTACTCCATAAATAGTTTGTGATAATGTAGCGTACACTAAAAAAAATAACTAATTGGATTAACATTAAAAATATCATGGAAAGGATTTCCACCTGATAACTTTGTTTATTTCAACACTATGTAATTATGTTACTCCAATTTAAAGCAAATGTGTTAGTTCAACTTAATTTATTAAGGTTGATTCAACTCATTTACTATAGTTGGACCCAATGTAATTTAATAGAACCAGCCGAACTAATTTGCAGAGTTTTGGACCAAATAATTGACTTTACTTGATTAAGATGAATGCAAATTTAGTTGAAACCACCTCATGTTACAGTGGTACCGTCACACTACTTAATTAAGTTGATCCAACTCATTAAAATTAAGTTAGCTCAACAAACATGCTTCATGCTGAAAGAAAGCTATCCTTTCCATGATTGAATTACGTTAATTCAAAGACATTTTTTTAAGTGGTATTACATTATGTGTTTTAAGACAGCACTGGGTGAAAGGGTAGAAAAAACACTCAACAATTAGAAAAGGTACAACAATACTTGTGTAGTATTAACTTATTTTGTTTGTGCAAATTCAAAGACCCCTCAATTCTCATTTTTTCAGTGTAGTTCCTGGTTCAACACAGCTTAAACCAAACTGAGTGGTTTTATTTTGAAACTCAGCTGTTTTCACCTGTGAAACTTTGACTCAGTTCAGTTTGTCTTATCTGGTTCCCGCTGTGTTTGATAATAAAACATCTGGTTCCTCGGTGACATATTTTAAGCATTCATTTAATTAAAACTGTTTGTTGTTAATGGAATCCCAAAATTCAGTTTGTCAGAAAATCTAAATGACTAATACAAAAATATTTTTAACACAAAAATATTTTTCTGGGCTACACAATATTCCAATTTATTGAGCTGTTCCTCTGTTTATGTATAAATACTATTTTTTAACTTGTTTGAGACTTTGAATCAGATTTTTTGACCTCATCTTGACTGTGTTGTATATCTAAATGTAATAGTCAGTCAACATGAAAATTAACTTATAAGGTGCAATAAAGATTAAAATGTTTAGAAAATGGCTGTTTAAGGAAAATGACGTGATTTTATTGGCCCACACTGATGAAAACACTTTCGGGTAATCAACCTACTTAAGATATTTCTAGCATTTACTTTCTGTTTAACAACACTTTTTTTTTTTTTTTTAAAGATTTTGCATTATTATCTTTTGTCTCAAAGTCCATCTCGTTTAAAGGTTAGTCTCCAGTATTTACAGTACTTTGAACAAATCTACGATTCAGTGGATGCTGTATTATCATTTCTTTTCCTTGCAAATACTTTCAGGATAATCATCAAGTCTCACAAATGTTTGACTGGCAACTTTAATGGTTTATGAATTCAAAATGCAGATTTAAAAGGATTTGCAGATAACCAAGTGTTATGACTTATATTAGAGGTCTTCAAGTTGGGAGTCGCGACCCCCAGTGGCGTTGTGCCAGTACTACAAGAGGGTGTTGTAAAATTTCTGATTGATTTGACATATTCAGTTGTTTGTTTTTTATCCAAAGTTGTCTTTAAATACACATGAACATGAATCCAATATGCAACATATTCAAGAAAGGAGCCATTGACTATTGTGTTTCAGTCAGAAATACATTCATTGACCAAAAATCAGTTCATCATGGTAAAAGTTCTGAGTTTTCTTAATTTGTTCATAACAGTTTCATTGACAAGTCACCACTTTTGTAATCAAACCTCAATAAATAAAATAAAAACGTGATGTAAAGAAGCTGTGTATTATTTGTATTGAATGAGACATACAGTATACATACAAGCTGGGTGGTTTTATTTTGAAACTCAGCAATGTTTCCTAGTGAAACATTAACCCAGTACAGTGCGTCTTATCTGCTTCCTGCTATGTTTGCTAAAACATTTGGTTCCTTTGCTTCACCTCGGTGTTCATAGAAGACATGGAGACGATCCTGAGCGTCCTGGGCTTGGAGTGGATAGACCTCAGAAGTTTTCTGATATTTTTCTGTGTTTTTCTGCTGCTGACAGATGTTGTGAAGAACAGAGTGCCTAGTAACTTTCCACCAGGCCCGTGGTCTTTTCCTTTTATTGGAGACCTTCCTCGCATTAAGGCGTCCAAAATTCACCTGCAGTTTAAAGAGGTAGGAGAAAACAACACAGCAATAAGGTATAGATTCTGTCTTTAAATAATGTTGTTTCCCAAATATAAAGCAGTGACTCAAACAATAAATGAAGAAACAAATAACAAAATTATATTTCTTTTTAAAAACATTAAAAGATACCATAGATTAAGTTCAGATAAAATATGTTATCATGGACATTGTTGACTGAAGAGTATAAAGGTGGCTGAAATGGACTCTAACCTTTTTATTTTTCTCTAGTAGAGTAAAGTGCATCATTCTAACTTCCTAGACTTTTTGCCTACATACTTTTTAATGTTCATTCATCATATTTCCTGTGAGCCTTTACCACTTCTCCTTATAGATATACCTTGAAAAAGTTCACTTTTTTTTTTAGAAAACACAGTAATGAAAAATTGTACACCTTCATAAACACAACATTTGGTGATACAATTCATTATTACTGTTGCAGTAGTGGTAATAGCATAGAGACAAACTGTTCAAAAGCCTAATAAATGTCTGATGTTAGTGATTTCCAAAGTGCATTATTTATGACGATTAGTGTGTGAAAAGATACTGACCCTTTTAGAAATATTAGATGTGGATTTACATCAACAGTTGTGATGTAAATAAATATATTTATAACTGTGCTGCAACCGTACTGTATAATTGTCACAATTCAGGCTTCTGCTGATTTTAGCCTCCTACATTCTCACTCTCTTGTCTCTTTCTTCATTTGGCAGCAGCTTGCCTGAGAAAAGGCTTGGAAACCAAAGCAAAGCAAAGTCAGAAGTGTTCACCTGGTTTTCTATTTCCCCACAATTTAATCTGATAAAACCTTTGTGAGATGCATCCAGGAAAGATAATTCACAACGGCCACATTCATCAATACTCAGGATAAATATTGTCAGAGTTTAAGTGAGGCTTTCTTAATAGATGGAAAAGAAAATTATGACCTCAATGAAGATACATAAATACAGAGATGTTGTCCTTTGGATTTCTTTCTCAAAGGTTTTTAAAATGTTTATTTTCTGAATCGTGAATGAACTCAAATATCTGCTCTGTGTTCAGTTTGCAGGAAAATACGGGAACATTTTCAGTCTTCGTTTGTTTGGTGGAAGGGTTGTCGTCATTAATGGCTACAAGCTGGTGAGAGAAACTCTGATCCAACAAGGAGAAAACTTCATCGATCGTCCCAAAATCCCGTTGTTTGATGACTTAGTTGGGAATAAAGGTGACATTCTTTATGTTTTGTGTCAAAGCTGAAATTTCCAATCAATCTCATTTCACGCAAAGAATGTTTGGCTGTTTTAGTAATTGCATTAATTTATCAAAGCCCTGAAAGGCAAATGGGACTCATGTGACTAAAAAGTAAGGAATTAAAACTTCTTTCCACTCTGTAGTTGTTTTCTGTAGAATTGAAAGGAATATAAGTTGCATAATCAGAAATACTTAATAGAAGAACACAATTGATCAAATTTTGCACCTCACAATTTTTTATGCTCTCTTAAGGGGAAAGAATCCAGAAGTAAAAACTAAACAGCAAAGCTTGACAATATTTTCGTTTAAAATATACCGTTTTTCCTTTTTTATATACTGTTACATGATTTTTAAAGTTCAGGGGAAAACACAATTTGGCTTAGAAAATGGGTCTTTGAAAATATATTTTCTCTTTGCTGTTCAGGGCTTCTGTACTACAGTATTAATTTCATTCAAGTGTCAGCGTAAAACTTTTCTTTTTTGTTGGTTTCAAAAAGGTCTTGTAATTTCCAGCGGCAACCATTGGAAGCAGCAGAGGAGATTTGCTCTTCACACACTCAGAAACTTTGGTCTGGGAAAGAAAACCCTGGAGCGATCCATCCAGCAGGAGTGTCGGTATCTCACTGAGGCTTTTGCTGATTTACAAGGTAAAAAAAAAAATAACAAAAGGAAAATCTTATTTTGTCTTCAGGACAACCATGTCTGAAAAATTCACTATATTGGGTTTATTAAACTGACCCTACTGGTATTACAGCCATCAGAAAATACATTCACCAACTGCAAATATGGTACGTAAGTTAAAAACTATGAAAGCATAGCAACTGGGACACATGAAACACACAAAAAAAGTATTTGAAAAGAAAAGTAGCAGCAAAAGAGAATTCCCAATTATGTTGTTTCTGCAGCTTTTTAGATCTGCATTCTCATGGTAAACAGGAAACAGCAGGTGTTTGGGTTCACCTAGACTTACCTTAGCTTTCTGGAAGCACCTATTTCCTATTTTTGCAGGGAGAATCGATGTTGTTCAAGAAGGCTTTGGCAATTTTGCTGAGAAGACTAACAGCGTGGTGAATACAGATTTTACTTTTCTGTGACGAAGAAATTGAATAAAGCAACTATAAAACTTTCAGATGAAGGAAAATTCTGCATTTCATTTGGAAATCAAGGTCCGAATGTCTGCAGGTAGAGAGGAAAGGACCAGAATCCACATTGCTTGATGTCCAGTGTAAAGTCTCCACAGTCGATGATGGTTTTGGGGTTTCATTTCATCTGCTGGTGTTGGTCCACTGGGTTCCTGAAGTCTACAGTCAATGTAGCCGTGTACCAGGAAATGCTAGAGCACCTGTAGGCAGGTGCTCTAGCATTTCCTGTTTTTCATTCATCAGCTGCATTCAACAGCTGGTTCAATGACCATGGTGTTTTCTTATTTTTATTTCAGGTCAGTCATTTAATGCCCATAGACTGATCAACAACGCTGTCGCCAACATCATCTGCTGCTTGGTCTTTGGGAGTCGATTTGAGTACAACGACAAGCAGTTCAAGATCATCCTTCAACACTTTGACGATTCACTGTACTTACAAGGAAGTGTGTGGGCGCAGGTGAGAACAGCAGAAAATTTTATGGTAAAACAATAATAAAATATTTACGTGAAAAACAGCTTTCATTCTTGGATATGCAATTAGAAGATCGTAGTGTCAGAACCACTATGATGAAACAACCGATTTTTCTTTGTTTTTTGTCTGTAGATTTACAACGTATTGCCCTGGCTGATGAAATGGCTGCCTGGACCTCATCAGAGGATTTTCACCATATCACACGAAATATTAGACTTTATTAAAGTAAGGATCAAGGAACACAAAGAGAACCTGGACCCTTCATCACCCAGAGACTACATCGACTCCTTCCTCATAGAGATGGGAGAGGTGAGACCTCCCTGCTGTGTTGAAGCTCTTCTCATCTCACGTGACTCATGAAAACAACATCTGCCTCATGTGTCTCAATCAGAAAGAAGACAAGGATTCTGGTTTTGATATCGACAATTTGTGTTTTTGCACTCTGGACCTGTTTGGTGCTGGAACCGAAACCACCACCACCACTTTACACTGGGGGCTGCTGTTCATGATCTTGAACCCACAAATACAAGGTTGGTTTGAGTGATACATCTCTAAGTCTGTCAAACATTTTCCCATTGCTACACTCAACTATATTATAACATTATACAGTATGTTATAATATTCACCAGTCCAGCACATAGACTCAGATTGTTCTGTTCTTCTCTGTATGCAGAGCGGGTCCAGGCTGAGATAGACGCTGTGATTGGTCCGTCCAGGCAGCCGTCTATGACTGACAGAGACAACATGCCTTACACCAACGCTGTCATCCACGAGATACAGAGGATGGGGAACATCATACCGTTAAATGTGGCCCGGTCAGCTAACCAGGACACCACAGTGGATAAATACTCCATCCCAAAGGTCTAACCTGCACATGCATTATGATTTTGTTTAGATGCTTCCCCTATAATGTGATAACATGACTTTCCATAAATCAGCAGTAAAATAATGTATCCGGTCCAATCTGACTAACACTGCACTGATTTTCAGGGCACCATAATCCTCACTATGCTGGACTCAGTTTTACACGATGAGTCCATGTGGGAAACTCCGTACACCTTCAATCCTCAGCACTTTCTGGAAAAGGACGGCAAATTCAGGAAGAGAGAAGCATTTCTTCCCTTCTCTGCAGGTTGGATGTTGAACTTTGATGTCATTTTATGGACAGCTCATAAAATAAGACATTTTTGTCTCAGAGACCTTCAAAAACCTCAACCAGATGTTCAAAAACTTAGCATGCAGTCACCACATGTTGAATTAATGCTTGATTTTATTTCAGATCAAACCTGCTGCAGACAGTGACGTATTTTAAGCATTAATTTAATAAAAACCGTTTGTTGTTAATGAAAACCCAAAATTCAGTTTGTCAGAAAATCTAAATGACTAATACAAAAATATTTTTAACGCAAAAATCTTTTTCTGGGCTACACACTATTCCAATTTATTGAGCTGTACCTCTGTTTATGTATAAATACTATTTTTTAACTTGTTGTTTGAGACTTTGAATCAGTTTTTTGACCTCATCTTGACAGTGTTGTGTTGTATATCTAAATGTAATAGGAAGCTTGTTATAAGTGGGCTCTAACTATATAAATTGATTTGATATATAGTGTCTCAGTGAAATACCACATCACACTTCCAATTATTGCTGACCTTGGCATTAATTTGCCATTTTACATAAATTTTAAGGCGATCATGAACTCTGTGACATCAGATCTGATTAAAAACGTTATAATTCTGCATCCTCAGGTAAACGTGTGTGTCTCGGGGAGCAGCTGGCCAGGATGGAGCTGTTCCTCTTCTTCACCTCCCTCCTCCAGAGGTTCACATTTTCATCTCCTCCAGGAGAGAAGCCCAGTCTGGAGTTCAAACTGGGACTCACTCATTGTCCCAAACCTTACCGCCTCTGTGCTGCACCACGTTAACCTGCTGCCTGATGACTGCAGCCATAAAATCACTATAAAATGAGTCATAATGGCAGTCAACATGAAAATTAACTTATAATGTGCAATAAAGATTAAAATGTTTAGAAAAATGCTGTATAAGGTAAATGACGTGATTTTATTGGACCAGACTCATTAAATAATTGTTTCATTTAAACTGAATTTGCACACATATATTAATGCACTCATGAAAACAATTTCAGGTAATTAACCTACTTAAGATATTTCTTGCATGTACGTTTGTTTAGCAACACTTTTTTGGATTCTTTTTGATCTTTTAAAGGTTAGTCTCCAGTATTTACAGTATTTACAGTACTTTGAACAAATCTACGATTCAGTGGATGCTGTATTATCATTTCTTTTCCTTGCAAATACTTTCAGGATAATCATCAAGTCTCACAAATGTTTGGCTGGCAACTTTAATGGTTTATGAATTTAAAACGCAGATTTAAAAGGATTTGCAGATAACCAAGTGTTATGACTTAGATTAGAGGTCTTCAAGTTGGGAGTCGCGACCCCCAGTGGCGTTGTGCCAGTACTACAAGAGGGTGTTGTAAAATTTCTGATTGATTTGACATATTCAGTTGTTTGTTTTTTATCCAAAGTTGTCTTTAAATACACATGAACATGAATCCAATATGCAACATATTCAAGAAAGGAGCCATTGACTATTGTGTTTCAGTCAGAAATACATTCATTGACCAAAAATCAGTTCATCATGGTAAAAGTTCTGAATTTTATGAATTTATTCATAACAGTTTCATTGACAGGTCATCACTTTTGTAATCAAACCTAAATAAAGAAAATAAAAACGTGATGTAAAGAAGCTGTGTATTATTTGTATTGAATGAGACATACAGTATACATACAAGCTGGGTGGTTTTATTTTGAAACTCAGCAATGTTTCCTAGTGAAACATTAACCCAGTACAGTGCGTCTTATCTGCTTCCTGCTATATTTGCTAAAACATTTGGTTCCTTTGCTTCACCTCGGTGTTCATAGAAGACATGGAGACGATCCTGAGCGTCCTGGGCTTGGAGTGGATAGACCTCAGAAGTTTTCTGATATTTTTCTGTGTTTTTCTGCTGCTGACAGATGTTGTGAAGAACAGAGTGCCTAGTAACTTTCCACCAGGCCCGTGGTCTTTTCCTTTTATTGGAGACCTTCCTCGCATTAAGGCGTCCAAAATTCACCTGCAGTTTAAAGAGGTAGGAGAAAACAACACAGCAATAAGGTATAGATTCTGTCTTTAAATAATGTTGTTTCCCAAATATAAAGCAGTGACTCAAACAATAAATGAAGAAACAAATAACAAAATTATATTTCTTTTTAAAAAAATAAAAGATACCATAGATTAAGTTCAGATAAAATACTTTATCAAGGACATTGTTGACTGAAGAGTATAAAGGTGGCTGAAATGGACTCTAACCTTTTTATTTTTCTCTAGTAGAGTAAAGTGCATCATTCTAACTTCCTAGACTTTTTGCCTACATACTTTTTAATGTTCATTCATTGATTGATTAGTATGTGAAAAGATACTGACCCTTTTAGAAATATTACATGTTTGCTTTACATCCACATTTGTGATGTAAATAAATTTATTTAGAACTGTGCTGCAAACATACTGTATAATTCATCTGGATGAATATTTGTTTCTTGGTAAAGAAGGAATGTTGTGGAATAGAGAACTACAAGACTCCAAATATGGTTTTAGTTATTATAATGTCACAATTCAGGCTTCTGCTGATTTTAGCCTCCTACATTCTCACTCTCTTGTCTTTTTCTTCATTTGGCAGCAGCTTGCCTGAGAAAAGGCTCGGAAACCAAAGCAAAGCAAAGTCAGAAGTGTTCACCTGGCTTTCTATTTCCCCACAATTTAATCTGATAAAACCTTTGTGAGATGCATCCAGGAAAGATTATTCACAAAGGCCACATTCATCAATACTCAGGATAAATATCGTCAGAGTTTAAGTGAGGCTTTCTTAATAGATGAAAAAGAAAACTATGAAGAACAGAGAATATAGTTGGACATCAAAGAATAAATAAACCACAATTTCAATTAACAAAAAGGTCAGCAAAGGGAACAAAGGGATTGATCAAAAGCAGGCTAAAAGTTAACAAGGATTTGGTTCATTTTAGACAGCTAAAGTACTGAGAGAAAATATAACTATGATTGCTGTTTTTGATCTCAAATGTTAGAAAATCTATGAAAACAAACCTCAATTTTATCTTTGAGCTCCAGGACCTCAATGAAGATACATAAATACAGAGATGTTGTCCTTTGGATTTCTTTCTCAAAGGTTTTTAAAATGTTTATTTTCTGAATCGTGAATGAACTCAAATATCTGCTCTGTGTTCAGTTTGCAGGGAAATACGGGAACATTTTCAGTCTTCGTTTGTTTGGTGGAAGGGTTGTCGTCATTAATGGCTACAAGCTGGTGAGAGAAACTCTGATCCAACAAGGAGAAAACTTCATCGATCGTCCCAAAATCCCCTTATTTGATGACTTAGTTGGGAATAAAGGTGACATTCTTTATGTTTTGTGTCAAAGCTGAAATTTCCAATCAATCTCAAACCATACATCTCATTTCACTCAACAAATGTTTGGCTGTTTTAGTAATTACATTAATTTATCAAAGCCCTGAAAGGCAAATGGGACTTACGTGACTAAAAAGTAAGAAATTAAAACTTCTTTCCACTCTGTAGTTGTTTTCTGTAGAATTGAAAGGAATATAAGTTGCATAATCAGAAATACTTAATAGAAGAACACAATTGATCAAATTTTGCACCTCACAATTTTTTTTATGCTCTCTTAAGGGGAAAGAATCCAGAAGTAAAAACTAAACAGCAAAGCTTGACAATATTTTCATTTAAAATATACCGTTTTTCCTTTTTTATATACTTTTACATGATTTTTAAAGTTCAGGGGAAAACACAATTTGGCTTAGAAAATGGGTCTTTGAAAATATATTTTCTCTTTGCCGTTCAGGGCTTCTGTACTACAGTATTAATTTCATTCAAGTGTCAGCGTAAAACTTTTTATTTAATTGGTTTCAAAAAGGTCTTGTAGGTTCCAGCGGTAATCATTGGAAGCAGCAGAGGAGATTTGCTCTTCACACACTCAGAAACTTTGGTCTGGGAAAGAAAACCCTGGAGCGATCCATCCAGCAGGAGTGTCAGTATCTCACTGAGGCTTTTGCTGATCTACAAGGTAAAAAAACAAAAACAAAAGGAAAATCTTATTTTGTGTTCAGAAAAAGGTTTTGTTAGAAATATTTGCTGTATTAGATTTATTATGCTGTCCTAAACAGTATCACATTGGACACCTTTATTATCTCCAGAATTGTTTTTACTCCTGTTGGTGCAGGTTAACAAGATATTGCGAAATTTCCTCAAAAGTTTTGGTTTATATGAACATGATAGCATTGCAGAGGACCTGCAGGTTTTTTTTATCTTGTGTATCTGTTTCACCACTTCCCACAAAGAGCAGGGTTAGGCTGAGATCTGGAGCCCAACAGAGAACAGAGAGCTCACGCTCATCAAATATTATGCTACCCAAGCCTGTAATACAAAACTGAGCAAAGCCACGCTTTAATTTGTACAAAATTGTTACACTGGCATCTAAATGTTGCAGCTGAAATTGAGACTCATGAAACCATGAAACATTTTTCTATCTGTTAATGTCAAACTTTGATGGGTTTCCTGTTCTTAGCTGATGGAAGTGGCACATTGTCTGATCTTCTGCTGCTGGAGCCCATCTGCTTCCATGTTCGATGCGTTGACTGTTCAGAGATGCTAATTCACATATCTTGGTTGTAACTAACTGGAGAATTTTTGAACTAACTAATGAAAATATTTCAAGTCGCTTTAAATCTGCCCAGTCTTCTATGACCTTTGACATTAGCAATATGTTTGTGTCCAGTCTACCCCCACTCTATGGATTTTTTAAAAATATGTTTATTAGTTGTTTGCTAAGAACAGATGTGTTTTTAGTCCACTCTGTAAGTGTTTGTGTTAAAATCTGAACAGATAGTCAGTTTCTAAAATACTCAGGCCAGTTATAGAGACGCTTGTCACCATGTTACATTCAAAGTCACTTAAATATTCTTTCTTTACCATTTCAATGCCTGGTGTCTCTCTATACCTTTAATATATTGTCACATTCCTAAATTAATGTCTTTTTGTCTTTTTTTGTCAAAAGTGATTTTGACAAAAATAAATAAATAAAAAATAAAAAGGAAAGAAATCAACACCTCTCTATTTCCAAAAGATGTGTTAGGCAAAAAAATATTCCTTTGGTCAAAAAATGGCCTAAGCTGTAATTTTAGGAATAATTTAGGAATTATTATTATTATTGTTTTACTAAACTCTGGATTCCAACATTTATAGTAAAATATGTGGATTCAAAGTGACAGAGTTTCAAACACCAAAACAAAATTCAGTACATAGTGAATTACTGAACAATGCTGTTGTCTAATGAGTTTTCTTGTTTTTGCTTCAGGTCAGCCATTTAATGTCCAAAAACTAATCAACAACGCTGTGTCCAACATCATCTGCTGCTTGGTCTTTGGGAATCGATTTGAGTACAACGACAAGCAGTTCAAGATCATCCTTCAACACTTCAATGAGACGATTTACCTCGAAGGAACTGTGTGGGCACAGGTGAGGACAAGTTTCCAAGAGAAGAAGAAGGTTGGAGCTGTATGACTCTGGGACAGAGATAAGCGCTACTTAACCAATGAGCAACTTAATAAACCACAATTTCTGTTACCAATAATGGAAATACAGAGACAGATGGGAAATCTTTGTTCAAGTAATTCTGGTCATAAAGTCTTACAGCGATCTCTGATTCAGTCTAGTGAAGTTGGAGGTGATACATTCACACATATAGACTTACTGACCATTTAGATACGTCAGTTCAACACATCATTTTTAGCACAAATAATGAGCCAGCCAATAACATGGCAGGAAGTTGGTGAAGGCGACGATGACAATTTCAAATGGAGAATCAGAAAGAGGAAGAAGAAAATTCAAGTAGCTTTTAATGTTACATGACGGTTGGTGCCAGACCGGTTTACAAAGACTGGTCTGAAAATAGAGAACCTATCCAGATGTCTGTACCAATACCAAAATGCTCAATGGATGTCAGCGTTCAGAGAACGATGGGTAGACTGGCTGGAGACAAGACAAACCCAGCAATGGCTAAAACAACAGGGACTGGTGTTCATGAAAGGCACTGACTGGTTTTGTCTGGTGGTGGTGATGTGATGATTGATGGAAACTCTGACTTCTCATTCATTACTTGGATGTCAGAACCATTTTGATGGAACAATCAATATTTCTCTGTCTCTTCTGTAGCTTTACAACGCATTGCCCTGGCTGATGAAATGGATGCCTGGACCTCATCAGAGGATTTTCACCATAACATACGAATTATTAGATTTTATTAAAGTAAGGATCAAGGAACACAAAGAGAACCTGGACCCTTCATCACCCAGAGACTACATCGACTCCTTCCTCATAGAGATGGGAGAGGTGAGACCTCCCTGCTGTTTTGAAGCTCTTCTCATCTCACATGACTCATGAAAACAACATCTGCCTCATGTGTCTCAATCAGAAAGAAGACAAGGATTCTGGTTTTGATATCGACAATTTGTGTTTTTGCGCTCTGGACCTGTTTGGTGCTGGAACCGAAACCACCACCACCACTTTACACTGGGGGCTGCTGTTCATGATCCTGAACCCACAAATACAAGGTTGGTTTGACTGATACATCTCTAAGTCTGTCAAACATTTTCCCATTGCTACACTCAACTATATTATAACATTATACAGTATGTTATAATATTCATCAGTCCAGCACATAGACTCAGATTGTTCTGTTCTTCTCTACGTGCAGAGCGGGTCCAGGCTGAGATAGACGCTGTGATTGGTCCGTCCAGGCAGCCGTCTATGACTGACAGAGACAACATGCCTTACACCAACGCTGTCATCCATGAGATACAGAGGATGGGGAACATCATACCGTTAAATGTGCCCCGCACAGCTAACCAGGACATCACAGTGGATAAATACTCCATCCCAAAGGTCTAACCTGCACATGCATTATGATTTCATTTAGATGCTTCCCCTGTTTCTATATCTCAAACTTTAATTGTGTCAGGATTGGGTTTTTTCTGTGTTGTTTTGAGTTTTCTGTGTGTTTATTTTTGGGTTTCTGTGTCTTGAGTCTCCACGTTGTCCTGTCTATCCCTTGATTGTTCCTAGGTGTGTCTCGCTCCTTGATTACCCTTTGTGTATTTAATGCCACCTGTATCTCTGTGTCTTTGTCAGGTCCTTGTTGTACCAGTCTGTCAGTTCTGTCGTGGCGCTTTTGATGCTACCAGTCGCTACCAGTTTTGAGCCTTAGCTTTCTGCTCATCAGTGCTGCCTGGACCTTTGGATTATTTGTGCCTTTGTCACCATTAATTATTAGTTCATCATTCCAACCTGGGTCCTCCGCGTTTTCCTCACCACCCTACAACCGCACATCTTGACAAATTTCAGGTCTTAGATTTAGCCTTAGAATGACAAATAATGTGAGGAGAGAGGAAGTTTTCAGACTGCACTGCTTTAGCAGAGCTTTGTGAACTAATTTTAGTCTCAGTGAGATTAGCAACGTAAATACAGCTTTACAAGATGTGCATACTATAATGATTAGAGATTTTCTTGTTTATATAAATTGGTTTGAGGCTGGTGGAGCTGACACAAAATCACTGATGGTACAACAATGGTAGATTTTGGGAATTAGTCAGTGACTAAATTTGCTTAGAAATGCTCTGATGAGAAAATCACTGACACTTGGGTTTGGACCTGATATTTCTATTCATATCTGCTCAGCACAATCCCACTCCAAACACAAACTACTGCTATATAGCTCTAGAAATGATGTGAAGTTTGACTAAAGAAAAAAATTTCCTTGCACTCCCCAATGCTTGTAACTGTGATTGAACTTCAAAATAAGCCGATGTGCCGCTTCGGTTAGCACAGTCTGTGTAATTGTTGTTTTTATAATCAATTTCTATTGAAATATTTGCCTTAATTATCAATGTTACCCTCATCAATGGGTACTCATGACAACTTTGAATCAACAGACAAGCAATCAAGAACATTCAGTCAATTTCAAAGGCCAAAAAAATTCAAGTAGTGATTTTGACTAATTTCATTTTTCTTTTAGATTTGTAATAATGTGGCTTTCCATAAATCAGCAGTAAAATAAAGTATTCAGTCCTATCTGACTAACACTACACTGGTTTTTCAGGGCACCATCATCCTTTCTATACTGGACTCAGTTTTACACGATGAGTCCATGTGGGAAACTCCGTACACCTTCAATCCTCAGCACTTTCTGGGAAAGGACGGCAAATTCAGGAAGAGAGAAGCATTTCTTCCCTTCTCTGCAGGTTGGATGTTGAACTTTGATGATGTCGTTTTATGGACAGCTCTTAAAATAAGACATTTTTGTCTGAGAGAATTTCAAAAACCTACTGGGAAACCTTTAAATTAAAAGTAGGCCCATGAATTAAACATGAAACTCATGGATTACATATGTTTACAATATCAAAAATATTACAATATTAAGAATTCATTTTATGAAAATGATATATTCTTCATGAAAACCCACAGTTTAGTTTCCCATACAGTTACATAGACCAACAAAAAACGTTTAATGGTTTTGAGTAATTTTCTTATTTTCTGAATAATTTTGGGTTTTCGTTAGCTGTACGCATCAATAGTTTACTTGTTGAAACAAATGAAATTAATTAAATTATTGGTGATGTTATTTACTGAGCTCCACATCTATAGATATAGTTAACTTGTCCTTTGAGACTTTGAATCTCTATATGAGGTCTGCGGTGAAATTTAAGTATCACAAAGTTTTCTTCTCCTTTAGGAAGAATCTCAGAAGCTAAACCTTGCTTCACAAAATCAGCTGTAAACTCCACGTCTTCTGCTCTAGTTTTCTGTTTCCCATGACTAGAAAACCTATCAGCTAACATAATGAATTGATATTAACTGTATTGTATCTATTAAATGCACGTGACTGAACTTGAATTCATCTCTAGAGTTGGATCGACTAGATTTTGATCCATTTATCTTGTAAGGAAGCTTGTTATGATTTAATAAACTGATTTGATATATAATGTCTCAGTGAAATACCATGTCACACTTTCAATAATTGTTGCAACTGGCAATTTAAGTAAATTTTATGTCATAGTCTCTGTAACATAAGATCTGATTAAAAACGTTATAATTCTGCATCCTCAGGTAAACGTGTGTGTCTCGGGGAGCAGCTGGCCAGGATGGAGCTGTTCCTCTTCTTCACCTCCCTCCTCCAGAGGTTCACATTTTCATCTCCTCCAGGAGAGAAGCCCAGTCTGGATTACAAACTGGGAGTAACCCATTGCCCCAAACCTTACCGCCTCTGTGCCGTGCCGCGTTAAACTGCTGCCTGATGACAAGAAATTACCCCGCTGATATTTCTCCTTTATAAATTTAATCATTATATTAGGAGGATGAACCTTTGTGATGCAATAAATATGAAATAATAATGTAAAATTGGCTGATTTTGATATTTGGCTGATTGTTGCAGTACTAACATCACCATCATCATCATCATTATCATCATCACATTTCAGTAACAAAGCAGTTCAAAGAGCTTTAAGGTTTAAATGCTTCACAAAAAACAAAAAAAATGCAAAGTCATCAACCATTGTAACATGCTCTTGCTTTAATCTCTGCTGGTTCTGCATTACTCACTACCTCCACAAGATGGCAGAATAATTTGGACAAAGGTAAAAGCGTTGACGTCACTCACTACAATGAACGAGCAAGATTAAAACAAATCTTGTTTAAATTTTCAGCATCAGATATTAAATATTCTGATGTTTCAAAGTATTCTGATGAGATTTGATGTTTTATCAGGTCTCATAATAAATTATCACCAGAATTTTTATCGATTGGCTTAATGTATGTAGAAAGTTAAGTTTCAGCAGCTTCTGAGTAAACTCCAAAAGACCTTTACTCAGAGAAACCTCCACAGTTCAGTCAACAAGCAGCATATTGGAACGATTTAAGTTGTTGTTTTAAAAACAAGAGACATTGTCAGAGAAATCTTTGTAGAACAATAAAGATAACGTTTGGAGATATTCATAAAGCCGTCATTTTGAAACCTTATTTGAACGTGTGTATCTAGTGGATGAGAGAAATTACAGAGAGGGCTGCTTGGATGGATCAATCAAAGCTTCTGTGATAAAACATGAGTCCCAGTCGTTTGTAAATGACTGACTGAAGATGCAGCTCCCTTAGATTTTCATTCCTAGCCTGATCAGTGGGGGACTGGTGACACTAAAAGGTCATACAGCTACATCCTCACAGAAGAAGACAGAAAAGCATTACTCATACACCCACACCTTGGATGCCAGGATTGCTGATCAGCAGCCCCCAGTAGTGCACTCAAAAAATGACTCATTGGATGAACACAATTCAATTTTGGGCAGGTTTTCCATCCAATAAATTAGTTTCTATAGGTTAAGTTTGTTCACTGAAACAGTAAACCATTATTTATTGATTGAATCTAAAGTATTTAAGTTTGACCAACTCAATTCTACCTTTAGCATCTTCTTTAATTTGATTTAAGTTTCTATAAATCCATGAATTTTCATCAGTTGTATAATATATATCCACTGACTTAATGCACTTCACTATTTCCATTCCAAAATCAAATATTTGTGATGTTATTTTCAGACTGGATGACAACATTCTTTGGCTCTTCTTGCACTTCAGCTGCTGCTAAAAACTATGGACGACAATTTTATTACCTCAGTTTGAGCAGTTGCAGAATATGAATGAGAATCCAGATGTGCTGCTGCCAAAATAATGAACCCACATTATCCCAGCATTTGGTTCATACTTCAAAATAGTCATGAAACAAGAACATCTGTGAGACTTTGCAGAGACCATCCATGTTGAGGCTGATTGTACCTTTCAGAAAATGATTCTCGTGAAAGGGCACGTTTGGAGACAGGATATAAAGATGATGTAACAATGTGACGCTGTTGATATTAAGCCGATGGTCTAGATATGTACTTTGTTAACTTTGTCTGAAAAACAAAATCTTGGAGGCAGAAAAGAAGGTCAAACATCCTGGGTGCAGTGATGGAATCTGATCTGAACTTTCAGAGCCACAAAAAGACAATCACAAAGTCGGCCTTCTGTCACCTGAAGAGCATTTCCAGGATTAGAGGGCTAATGTCTCAGCAAAACCTGGAGAAACTCATCCATGTGTTTATCTTTAGTCGCTTCGGTTACTGCAAGTGTTTTCACAGGTCTTAACATAATGGATTAAGAATTTCACATTGACACTGGACTAAATGTAATGTTTCCTTTGTTGATTCAGTGTCACACGACTTTGTGTTTTTGTATTTTTATGATGTAAAGCACCTTGAAATGCCTTGTTGCTAAAATGTGCTGTACAAATATAATTTGATTGATTAATGATTCGTTACCCTTTGCATCTAAAACCGGAAAGAAAGTGAATCTGAAACTCAGTGTGATTGAAAATGTACAAAATGTTGCGAAATATGTTTTTGAAAGGAAAAATAAAAAAAAGTTTTTTCTTTTAAATGGTTGTTGCCATTAACATTACCGACTCTAGTTACAAATTGAGAGCTGAAAATGTTCCTAAAGATTTTGTTAATAGAAAGATCATGTTTTAGGAGGAAAATGTTTCTGAAGATGTAAAAAAAAACAACTACTACCAGATGGAAATATTTTAATTTACCTCCATAGCTTTCTGTTTAAGTAAATTAAGTGTAACTTACTTATGTGTAAATGTATCTCTGTATCCAATTACATAATTAAGGATAAAACAACAGCTATATCAACACATGTATAGCATTTAAAATGTAAATAGTTTAGTTGAAGCCATGCAATCCAAAATCAAAGCAAATTTGCTTAAATCTAAATTTAAAATTCTTCAGATTTTATTTGTAGAGCTTTCAAAAGCTGGATATATTCACAAAAGAATAAAGAGTAAGCTTTAGTTTCACTTTGCCTCTTTTTTCCCCTCCACCCGACTGAAACTGTTGATATTTTGTACAGACAGGTGCTACCTGTCTGGTCTACCGCCAGATTTATATCTTTCTGCATGCGCTGAACATAGTAAACCACTCATCTGCCGTGCAATCTCAAGCATTACCCCGACTTTCAAAAGCATTTTACGATGTTAAAACTGAAAAATAAATGTTGACATTTGCCATTTTTTTCAATGCAATCTGAACCGAGTTTTATACAGTTCACATTAAAAATGAAATCACAATGCTTGGTTTCATTTTCAAACACAACCTACCTCATTTTAGATGATATTATAATAAAAAAAAACGTTGTTTGTTGAGTTATTCTTGGACATTTTTTCAATTTTTTAGTCATTATTTTTAAGTGTTGCAGGAAAACAAAATGCAAAAAGTATTAAGAACTTCAAGCAAGGGATTTTACTCCATGAGGAAGACGCTTTACTTGATGCGCTCTCAGGACAAGACAGGAAAAAGTACGTTGACCTGACCCTGATTAGATCTGCAGAAAAGGAAGTGGCAAGTTCTTTCTTGCACCAGAATTACCACACAGCGTGAGAACAGTACACGAGTTAATTGCTGTCGTTATCTCAAAATGTCTGTTTCAAATGGTGGAACACAAACAAAACCAAATGTTCACTTAGCAATCTTAATCTTCAATAGACCCGAATAAACCAGCTGTTTAAAGTGAGCAACTGCTTTGTCCCAATTTAAATGCCGCTGAATGAAAACAGCTTCTCATACGGTTGTAAACGTTTAAACGTGTCATAGAAGGAGAAACAGATTGCATCACTTCACAAATCTCAAACTGATTTTATTCACATCAGAGCAAAACTAAGAAATTGTTCCTGGTTTGCAACAACAATAGAAGCACCTCAAAACAGGTTGGGTGGGGTGGGACTGTGAAGCCATGCTGTTCGGTTGTGTCTTGCTAAAATACAGTACAGACCAAAAGTTTGGACACACCTTCTAATTCAATGGGTTTTCTTTATTTTCACGACTATTTATAAGGCAAGAAATCCCACTTATTAACCTGACAGGGCAGGTTGACCTATGAAGTGAAAACCATTTCAGGTGACGACCTCTTGAAGCTCATCAAGAAAATGCAGAGTGTGTGCAAAGCAGTAATCACAGCAAAAGGTTGCTACTTTGAAGAAACTAGAATATAAGGGGTATTTTCAGTTGTTTTACACTTTTTTGTTTAGTGCATATTTCCACATGTGTTATTCATAGTTTTGATGCCTTCAGTGTGAATCTACAATGTCAATAGTCATGAAAATAAAGGAAACTCATTGAATTAAAAGGTGTGTCCAAACTTTTGGTCTGTACTGTATGCCCAGGTTTTATACCTGAAACTATGCCATATCAATGGGATTAATTAAAATCACATGCACATAATTCATTGTACTCTGCACAGATTCAAGACAACCTGAGCCAGATGCAGCAAAACAGGCCCAAAACATAACCGAGCCTCCTCCATGTTGCACTGTAGGAACAGTCTTCTTTCTTTATTTATTTATTATTTATTTATTTTTGGCTCTGTACATTTTTTTGTGTGAGTTGCGTAAAAGCTCCAGTTTTGTCTCGTCTGCCTAAAGGACATTCTCCTAGAAACCTGGGGGCAAATTCCAGTCTTGCTTTTTCAGCTATTAAATAGGAAGACTGACTGACTACAACCTTGAAGACACACGTACAGCCAACTAGAGAACACGCCTTAATTTAAAACGTCCCTATAGTCAATTTCATTTTTTAATCTTCTCTAGAGGGACCATTATTTTCAGACAAGCCTGTGTCTTTGAAGGATTCTGTTGAACCACAATTCAAAAGCGATGCTCAAGTTATTTCAGTGGCTACTAACAGTTTTGCCGACATGAGCAGTCCCCTTGATAACTTCATTATTTCACTCAGATGTGTCAAAGCAGAGACACAGAAAAATGACGAGAACTGGAGTGAGGCAGCTGGGTTTACCCATTTGTCATGTGCTACATGAGCCTTCGCCAATAAAACATGTTCTTTTATGGTCTGCAATGCGTCACTTTTAGAAAAGAAAATCTACTTAGTATTTAAAACTGTCATGACATAGTGACAGTTTCCTATAGATAACCTATGAAAAGATGGAGCTCCTTCTGCTGTCTCTCTCTGCTGCCGTCAGCAGAAATAGACGGCTCCAGGTCAGAAAGGGAGAGTTTTTGAAATGGAAAGCATCTTCCTTCCTGTCTTGGAGATTCGCCGTTCAGATTTTGCATGAAAGACGAAAGAATCAGATTTAGGGGAAACAACCTGATGATGATGGCAACATTAAGAGCAGAAGCACACTGATCATAGAGATATTAAACTGCAACGTGTCATCTGCTTTTGGAAAATCTGTATTTTTTTTTTACCTTCAAAACATAAAGGGGAATTCAATCAGTTTTTGACAATTTAGAGAGGTTATGAACCTCAAAAACAGATTACATATATGCTTTTTATGTATTTGAAATCTGTTGTATTGTAATATCAAAAACATATCTGTGTGACAATTAATTACCTTTGTCATGGAGCCTAAACTGCTTATTTCATCCATCCATCTACACCTTGTTTATCCTTGCAGGGTTTCAGATGATCTGGTGCCAAACATCAGCCAATCCCTAAAAAACAGATATTTTGAAGACATATTTATCCTCAGAATCATAATGTTAGGACTTGAACTGGTCATTTATAGACTCCCACTTTTATTTTTTTAAATGAATAAGTGAAGAAACAAGACAAAATGACCAAGAAATCAAGTTGTTTTAAACAAAATTCTGAGCAGAAGTGAGAACGAACATTTAAATTAGTAGGAAGGCAAACATCTTGATCATGAGGCAGGAGAAAAGAGCTTCCAGTTGGTTCAGATCCTCTTTACTTTCCCAACTTGACTTTCTGTTTCAAGTCCAGTCAGATGTGGCTTCTCTCTCTCTTAACCGGAAATGCCACCAACCGTTGGGCTCACAACTGCTTTCTGCCCCTGCAGGGAAGTTACTCTGTTGGATGTTTGATTGTTTCCATTCCCTGCAATTCAGAAAACATTAACATAACTAAAAGCAACACAAATGAATTTTTAATGGCTGGATCAGACATATGTGCAGCAGGCTCACTTGGGTCCAAACTTCTGGGTTTGGTGTGTGTCTGCCGGTCGATCCAACATTGTGCCTCGCTGGCTTTTACAGTCTTTGCACTGACTCAGCAATGACAGCAAACAGAAGTCGGATTAATGGTTTGCCATAAATTTGAAAAGTAAAACCTTTGAAAGAAAAAAAAGTAGATTTTTTTTTCTAAAAGTCTATTAAAGGAGATTGTTTTAAAAAAAAGCAAGCACACCAAAGAAAAGTTCATAGCATCGATGTCTGTTGCATTTAGTCACCCAACATTTAGCCTCTCAGAAAAAAAGATTGTACATTTAAACACTACTAACTTAACACAGAGAGAGGGATTCAAAAGGAAAATCGTATAGGAGTGACAAATGTTTGCACAAAAATACAGAGAAAACACAATAAGAAGCTTTAAACAGAGGAATCAAATCAATTGAGTATGGCAAGCTCTTAGGAGCAATAATAAATTAATAAGAAAGCCCAGAAAAATGATTAGAAAACAAACCCGACAAGAAAAGCAAAACCCAAACACTCATGAGAACAATAGCATTTGAATGATTTTAATGGGACCAAATTAGAAAGAGTACAAGTGTCGTGACTAATTTGCAATTCACTGTATGCCTTAAAGAAAAGGGGACGAGGACACTGTAGTGTTGTCCACATTGTCGTTTCAGTCTGCGGTTTGACATGTGAGGAAATTTTGAAATTAGATTGCAGAGCCGAGTCAAGACAGTCAGGCTGAGTGAAGCTTGAGACACAGAACGCATCACGCAACAAATCATATATCAAAAGTAGCGCGTTTAATATTCACCCGGGTTTAACATTCTGCTCTTTCAACCCAAGCACTAATAGCGGCCCACCAATTTTGAGGTCTGTTTTATCTTTACGAGCAGGCGTTCTGCTCAAATTCTGGGTTTTCCCTGCAAAGCGGTTGAGGTTAGAGACGGAAAAAACTCGTAAAATTTACAAAAGCAAGCTTAACTGAAAAAAAAAAAAAAAAAAAGGCTCAGAGAGACACGCCAGTTCAGCGACAGGCTACAAACACCATCAAAGAGCTGAGCTGGAAAACAAATATGACATGTCAAGTGAAGCAAAGCAGTAAACATGTAAGTATGACTTATCTCCCTGTAGAAAACGCAAAAATAACTGTAATAGTTTTCTAATAGTTTTTGTTTTAATATAAATTCTAACTTGGCTCATGCTGATAAACCATTTCTCTCCTCAGGGCATCAGCACTTTTAGCATTTACTGTAGGAAACTCTGAAAAACAGTCGGTGTTAGCAGGAAGCAGAGAAACCGGGTTGGATGGAAGCAGTGGTCAGCGCATAATTGCGAGCAGTAATCTGGGTTTATCGCTCAATAATCCGCAAACAGCAGCATGTTCGCGAGAGCAGCCACTCTGGCGACGGTGACACTTTTACGTCAGATCAGCCTTTTGTGGTGATGAAAAACAGGCAGTTGAAGTAGGGCGCACAAGTACTGAGACAAATGTTCAAAGTTTCTGCTCTGGCAGAATACCGCCAAACTAGGTCAGTGACCTCCTTAAGATGTGACTCTGTTGTTGCAAAGATCAGTCGAAGGAAGCGCGTGGAACAAAGCAGGTCGCGTTAGACAAGCAGACGGTTGTTGAAATTATCACTGGATAAGAAAAATGCTTAGAGGACGTAATTCTGGTGAGTTTTATCTTCTTTGGGGAAATAAGTGGGGAAAAATGAGCACAATTGGAAATAATTGTGCTTTCAGGATGACTTTGAAATTCAAGTCATTTGTGGTGATTTAAAATCACAATCCCGTATTACAGCAGAATATATATATATATATATTTATTTTTTTTTTTTTGTTTAATGTGGCAGGGTGGATGTGTCACAGCTGCTGTGACGCACTTATGAGAATGTTATCAACAGGAAAACCTGCAGTGAGATAGGAGAGACAATAAACTGCTCTTCCTCCTCATGTTGGAAAGATTGGTGCCTTATTTCTGGACACGGATGGATGAGGTACAATCACTTTCTTCGTGTGCTTCATTCTTAAAGATGTAACCCATGACTTTTAATAATAGAATATTTTTTTCTCATCACTCTACAGGGTCCTCCGGTTTCAGAGAGATGAGCTGAGATGAATCTCTTGTTAGCCAGTTGGAGATGCATTATCTTGCTGTTTTGTTTTTCCATCAATGGTGAGTTGTTCGTCCACAAAGCCATCCATGCGTTCTTCTCTGTTGCTCATTAAGTCTTCATTTGACAAAAAAAAAAGAATAAGCATGCAAGAAGCTGAGTCTTGTTTCTGAATTTTCAAAGGGTTCTTTTTTTCTTGCGCAGGCTGCCCTCTGCTCCCTGCAGGCTGTATGGACCTCATTTCCAGCGGCTATGCGACAGCAGAGCCGGCCACTGTCCTGCTCATGGGTTCAAACCTGACCGTGTACTGCCACACCTTCAAATGTGAAAAGGAGTGAGCATATTTGCTTTGAAACTTTGACGAATGCAGAACATATATGTTTTTACAGTGGCGGATCTGGCAAGAATGCCACCCGGGGGGGGGGAGCCCCTTCCTCCTCATCACTCATCCTGTGCCTCATAAAAAGGACTTTATGGATGACCTGGCTGCATATTCAGCTTTTCAGGCTTCTCACGATCAGGGGTGGTCTTAGTGACAAGGAGAAACATTGTAAATTCTTCTTAAAATGTGATTATAGCATCTCTGTTCTCTATAGAACAGTATGGTTTTTGTTTAACCATGTCTAGATATCTACAGATAACCAAATGCGATCAGATTTGATTATCCGTAGCTTCGGCATCACTTGTCATGCCCAGAATCAGACACCAAGTTCAGCATCGTTAGCCAGGCTTTAAATCAGACACCTACTTCAAGCATCATCGCCTGGGCTACACATCAGACACTAGCTTCGCTGTCATCAACCAGGCTTACTTTGCAATGTTTTCACTGGACTTGCAAACACTCAATAGAAAATGTGTCTGAAATGTAATTTATTATGCCACAGTGGGAAAATTCAGGATTAGCAGCAGAACTAAAGCATATGGGTTCATACAAAGATTTTTTTTAAAAAAGTATTCAAAATATATAAGCCCAAATAATAAATTGAGGACATGATCACAACTTAAACGTACTGTGCAGTTATCAAGTACTCTGATCCAAGTAATATGCAGCTGAGTAGGACATTTTTTTAGTGTATATAATGTGTGTGTGTGTGTTTGTTCATTAAAAGACAACAGACTATTTACAATATAAGAAACTAACAGAGATGTACAAAAAACATCAAGGATGTAAACATTTACTGAGTTTGTCTAACAGAGACCGTGAGGAAGGATCTCCTATAACGCTCCTTTGTGCACTTAGACGCAGCATTCTGCATTGTTTTTCTGAAATGATACCTTCAGATATAAAAAACCGCCTTCTACTGTTGACTTTCAGGTTGAAGATGTACCTGGACCTGAATAAACAGACTGTGAATCTGTCGAAAAGAGTCAACTGCACCACAACGGCATTCTACCTGACCCGCGTGTCCAAGCCGCTGTCTAAGGCGGTCTGCAAGATGAAGAGCAGCCAGCTGCCTGCTCTGGAAATCATCTGTGGCCTAGATCTACGTCTTGGACGTACGTATGCCTGGGCGGGTCGGGAAGGAGGTGTGGGACAGGGGAGAAACTATTTTAATCTTCTCTCACAGTGCAGTTACGCTAAAAAAAATATATAATAGACTGATAATTTTATATTATTTAAAAATATGGTATTTTGTAGAGTGAATAATAAGCTTTTACCAAATTTTACAGGAATCTTTTAAATGTACCTTCAGCTAAATTTTGCCTATTAAACAATACTAAACCAAGATACGGTTTGGTTGTAGCGCACTAAAGCATGTTGAGCCACCATATTGAGAAGGAATGAGTAATAAAGTATACACTGCTCCATTTCAGAACCTCATTGTGGCTGCTCAAAAATGATCATTTTATTAGCTTGTTTATACACACTCATGTTCAATAAATTAGAATAATATTGGAAAGCTCGTATATTTCACTGTGTGTTTCATTTACAATTCAGAAAACACATTATCTGGAATCAGTGCACACACACTCATGTTTTCAAAACTTTATTTTTGTAAATTATGATGACTTTTGGCTTAGAACTAATGAAAACACGATCAGCATTTTACGCCTGACCATTAAGAAAGACATTCCTAATCCAGAAATGTGGATTTAATGAGAAGTATTGTTTTCAAAAAGGCATCTTGTATTTGACAAATAACTCCCAGAGGAACACATATGTTAATTTATTGAATGCGATTGTATAATCCAGTCTGAAATAACTGGAATATGCAGTTGTAATAACTATTGCTAGAATCACATTTTAGTAACAGTTAATTGTTAACTTATTGCATTACTTGTTAACTTATTGCATTACTTAATAATTTTCTGGGCAATACTTTTAAATCAGTCCCAACGGCTTTACATTTGTCTCACAAAATTGCAAAAATTTGTTTAGTTTTTTTTCTTTCAGGGTCTGCTTTAGTACTCATTTTGTTCTAAAATATTGAACCTGAAAGATCTATCATCTTTCTCTCGGTTATGCTGTGAGTTCATCTATTACCGCTGTGAGAAATCACCTTTTTTATTTCATATTTTGTGGGTCAAAGAAAATGACGAAGCAAAAAAAAAAAACAACCTAAAACGCCTTAAGTTGAATTGAAAATGAGTGAAAAACTAAAGAAAAAAAAAACCTTCAGTAATTTTGCATTGTACTGATAACTTTCTCTTGTGAAATATTAGACCGCTTTAATCTAGTGCAGAGTTGTTACAGATGGCCTCGTTTATTCGGTTTCTCCTCCGTTTAAGGGAGTTGTTACTCCCCACTGCTGCCTCATGCTTGTTGAGGAGGAGGGATTGCTGCTAAGTCAGTGACTCAAATGCAGACAGCTTGGCTTCCCTTAGATAACTTTTCACCTTTTGGCACAATATGATCAGCTAAATCTGACCGCTGTATGATGACCTGGATGGAGCTGAACATTTTCTACATTATCTGCTGCTCGATTAAAAGAGAGCTAGATCCTTAAAAATGCCGTTGGGTGAAAGCTGCAGTGAAGCCAACACATCATGTTTGGATTGGGGGATTTTTTTGTGAGTGCAGAGCAGATGCTAAACTTATCTCACAAATTAGTCCTAAACATTTGTTTGCGCTTCCAGATGATAAGAAACATTCTCTTGGTTTTTTATATCACTACAGTTCCTCCTGACAAGCCTGCAAATATCAACTGTGGAACAACAAGGAGCTCTGATTTGATAAACTGCTCACTGGACAGAGGACAGGAAACGTACATCGACACATTCTACAACGTTTCAGTCCACAGGTATAGAGATTTGCTTCCTATTTGCTTTAGTCAGCATGTGCTTGTGGCCTAATTTTCCTTTCCTTTTTTATTATCAGGGAGAATGAAAGCGTTTTAGATCTGATCTCGGACGGGGAGGAAATCAGCGTACCACGAGCAATCTTAGAGGAAAACACTAAATACACGCTGACCGTCTCCGCTTACAACCGCTTTGGAGCGTCCAGGTCGGACCCGTTCATCTTTTCTCTGGCAGACATAGGTAACGCTTCAACATTCATTCAATGGGAGTGCATTAACCTAGTTGTTCATTTGAATTAATTAATCAGAATCATCACCGCTGAAAGGCTGAGTCATATGTCGAGTGGTTAGTTCAATCAGTTGTTTTCTCCTGAGTCTGACTAATTTGACTTTCAGTAAAGTTTCTCTTTTTGTAATGTATGTCACAAGGGGACAATTTCTTCTTTCTTTCTGCCACCTGCCCACTGCATGCCTCGTTTGAACTTTAGCAAGTTCACCGACAGTAGCTGTTCAATAGATTACAGAGCTGATTCATACGTCAGTGTATTTTGTCGGGATAGTAGGTGTGTGATACACCTACACAAAGTAGTGCAACATTGTGGAAAGAAAATTATGTGTTGGGTTTAAAGCTTTTGGCAAATAAATATCTGAAAACTATAGTGTGTTTGTATTTTTAATCAAAACTCAATAAATAGAGAGTTTTCACCTTTTGGCACAATATGATCAGCTAAATTTGACCGTGTCAAGGATTGATGACCTGCTGGAGGGTGAGCCTGCTCCTAGCTTCAAGTCTTCTGCAGGTTTCTCATAGCGTTACTTGACTTTTTAGTATTTCATGTACGCAAAAAAAATATACATTTTGGCCCTTCTTTGCTGTTTCCCCTGTATGGCTTGTGGGAAAACTGCAAACAAGGTCTTTGTTTGCTGCTTATTCTCTAATGTTCTCTGACAAACCTCTGAGGCTTTCGTAGAACATTCTGGATTTAAGCTGAGATTAAATCTCACTCAGGTCCACTATATGCTAAACAGGTGGCTTCTGAAAACAGTGGTTGTGCAGGATTATATTTGGGGTATCTGGATAAAGAGGCAGAATAGAAATGTAATATCCCACTTTTCATATTTTTATTTGTGAAAACCATTTATTTGAATTTCCTTCTCTAACAATTCTCAATTGTGCACTACTTTGTGTTGCTCTGTCACATGTTGAAGTTTGTGGTTGCAAAAGTTGCGAACGCCTTTAAATCTGTATTTTTTATTTTTAGCACATTTGCCATTGCCTGTTCAGATCGCCTTATTGTTGTTTTATGTTTCAGTGATACCAGAAACCCCTCACGTAGTTAAGGTGGAGTTCATGAATGACTCCATATCAGCCATGCTGCACTGGAAAACCTTTGAGTCTTCGAAGCGCCTCAGATCCCAAATCAGGCTGCGAGGAAACAATACCTGGGTAAAGCGGCGTCATGTTGACTTTGCAGTTTTTCTTGTTTTAAATCTTCTCATGCAATAACCTAAAAACATCCCGCACTCTTTCAGGAGCAGAGAGCGGGAGCAGAGCTGAGCGAGGGTCTGATACTAGTGGAGAACCTAAAGCCTGAGACTGAATATGAGTTCCAAATCAGAGCGTGTTCCTACGCATCAGGACAAGCCACGAGCTTTAAAACCAGCCAGCGAGTTCTCTGCAGCAAATGGAGCCCGTCTGTGAAGAGGATGAGTCCTGGAAAAGGCAAGAATGAGATATTTGAAATATAAGGGAGTGAAAGTGGTTCTTGTGTGACACCTGGCAGAGAAACTTCATGCTGCGTCCGTTCCAACAGGTCCGTCTCAGCAGCTGCATGTATGGAGACGCTTAGGAGACCAGGCCAAACCCGGGCTGAGGAGCGTTACTGTTTTCTGGAAGGTATTGATATTTTCTGCTGATAATCTTCCAAACATCCATATAATTAGGCTAAATGTTGGATTTTTATGTTTAAGTTATTTTTTGATTGTTAAATTAATTTTCAAATTTTCCTCCTGTAATAGTTGGGAAGGTGGAAGTATGTATTTCACATGCATTAACAATTTGATAAATGATCTTGTTCCCAGCCTCTGCCTGTGGAGGATTACAGTGGTGAATTGCTGCGGTACAGCATCGTCCTGGATGATGGCCGGGAGGAGATCTGTCCTGCCGCTTCCAGCCAGTGTTCAGTCCAGGCACCAGTGGCGGTTCTTGGACTGAACGTCAGTGCAGTGACCTCCAGTGGGGCGTCTCCGCCGGCTTTTGCAGATCTCAGACATGCAGGTGCAAATAAAGTTACACAAAAGGGACGAAATGTTTCTAATACTTTACGTTTCTGTGGTAATCACTCAAATGTCTCGATCATTTAGGTGCTTCTGAATCCTTCTTTGATTCAGCACCAGGAGCGCTGCCGTCTGCTCCTAGTTCAGACGGCAGCGCTGCTCGGGTCTCCTGGTCTACGACGGTTCAGACAGGTCTTCTGTACTTTGTAGTAGAATGGGAAAGCATGCCTGCAACGGGGCTGCAATGGAAAAAGGTGCCTAGAGATATGAAAGACACAACAATCACAGGTATAGTCATTCATTCACACACATGCATTTATTTATTGCTAAAATAAGACACATTTCATATTTTTATGAATTTTCTGGATATGCTTCTTCACCTCCAAATACCTTAAATAGGGCAAAGTGAAGATAAGTTAATAAGGAAATATTCCTATAAAATCCTAAAGTCCTTCACCAGTTGCTCTTGTGGAGACATTTTAAAAAATAGATTTTCCTTCTTACCTTTACTGCTCTTGGATTTGTCTGAAGTTAAATTTATATTAACCATTAAAAACAAACTCAGAGGATAATATGCAACTAAAATGAGGAGGCTGCCTTTTTGACTCAACATAGACTTCAACTCAAACAAAGACAATGTATGACTTCTTCTCTGAAGTAAGACTGAAAAATATAAGCAAGGGTAAACACTTGAAGCAAATACTTTTGGATTAATGAACAATATAATAATGAGGGCTGAACAGTGGGGCAGTTGGCAACACTGTTGCCCTGCAGCAAGAAGGTCCTGGGTTCAAATTTGTAGTGGTTTTCTTTTATGAAAATTTGAATAACTTGTTCAAATTACAATAAGAATAGTTGAAAATACATATTAGATTAGAATGAGAAAAGGAATTGTTGACCAGACAACACTTATATAAACTTATATATATATTTATTCATGTTTCTGTCATTTCTTAATCTTCACAAAATTACCTCTCCCTATAATAAAAATTATGCTGTCGCTTTTAGTTGCGGTGTGCCACCGTAAGACATCTAACCACGCTTTTCGAGAACTTTCTGGCATAAATCAGCAGATCACAGTGTGGCTTTTAAAAGCGGTCAAACAGCGCCCTCGCGTGGCCGTTGTTCAGTATAATTAGTTTTAGGTCTTTTTGCCTTAATCATACCGTATAGGAAGCATAATATGTCACACCCACAAACCAGACATAGTGAAGTAAGCTGCCTGCTTTCAGAATACAGCGCGGGTTTCATCTTCACACTCTGTTTCAGGTTTGATGGCGGGTGTGAGGTACAACGTGTCTTTGTACGCTGTGACCACCAGAGGCGTCAGTGCTCCAACATCCACACCGATCTACTCCAGAGAACAGAGTAAAGCAGACAGCTTTTCTGTTTTTTTTTTACAGTCTGCACCAACCATTCTCTAATCATTGTGTCCATGCGTGTTTGCTTCAGGGCCACTTTCAGCTCCCGTGCTCCATGTTCTGACCCGTGAGGCCAGACGGGTCCTGGTCCGGTGGGACGAGCTGCCCGTGGACCAACGGAGAGGCTTCATCTCAAAGTACACTGTCTACTTGCATACACTGGACTCCAGCAGCGCAGAGCTCAACGGTGAGCACTTAGGAAGAATACAAACATACAAACAACACATCATGAGAAACTTTTCAAACAAGAGAACTATTAATAGCTCTCAAGTCTGGCCTTTTGATAGATGATTCTACTTTTTTTAAAGAAAGACATAAGAAGGTCTGTTTGCAGTTTGCTACAAACAAGGTTGGGAAAAACATGAAAGAAGGTGCTCGGGTCAAGCGAGACCAAAATGTATGTTTTTGCCATGTGTGATGGAAAACTTATACTTTATCTGACCTTGAACACACCATCCCCTTTGTTAAACATAGTGGTGGTTGCATCATACTGTGGGCATGATTCCTTTCAATAGGGAAAGGAGAGATGTTCAAAGATTTTGGGAAGATTAAATAGAGAAAAATACAGGGCGATTCTGGAAGAAAAGTTGACTAAAGGACTTGAGATTGGGGTTGAAGGTCACCTCAAACATACAGCCAGAGCTATGGGTCAAAGCATATTCATGTATTAAAATGACCTAACCAAAGTCCAGACCTAAATCCAGCTGAGGCTCTGCGAAGATTTGAACATTTTCAATCCCATCTGACTGCGTTAGAGCTATTTTACAAAGAAGTGTAGGCAAAATCTACAATTAGTAAATCAAGTATTGATTTACAAGACCCAAATACAAATCCAAGTTAGATTTCCCTTGTGTCTTTAGAAAAGAAATATGAAAACAACGGCCTTTTTGTTTAACTTTACACTATTTTGTGGTTTGTCACATTAATATTGACTTAAATGCTCTGATGTTTATTGACTGTATTAGGACCAAATGTGCAGAGATGCAAAGGATTTGAACGGTTTTGGAAGCTGCTGTAGCTCATGTTTTATTTGCAGCATCAGTAAATCCTCCACTAAATGAAGTGAAAGCAATTTCATGTTCATGTTTAAATATATCAGCGATTTTGACCAGAGTAGCTACTGATTTGCTCTAAGTTGTCTTACTGCCATGAATACCAATTTATTAAAGCCATTGAAGCGTCATATACAAAACCTACTCCAACATTTCTCATGTTGATAAAATATAACATTGTGTTTTAAAAGTATTGCATCATCCACACTGGACTTGGACAACCTCTCCTTTGAGCTTGTTCAACATGTTGATCCGTGCTTCTTTAAGAATCTTACAACCACAAGTCTTTTCTTCCTTCCTTCCTTCCTTCCTTCCTTCCTTTTGCTATGTATTTGTTTCATCTGGCCTTTCTGTTTACAGTAAGAAACAAAAACTGTAACCTAGTATTCTGTAGATTTCTTGATTGTTTACAGATTGTCTGAACTGGATAATGTTCTGATGAGTTATTTTGATTCAACAACTTCCTCTATGCTCTGTGTCATCAAGTCTGTAGATAGACCCGAGACTTCCTCTCACATGTCTTCATGGCAGTTCTTTCATCTTGTTCGGTTTACTGCCGGCTGTGCGTTTTTAAGTCTTCTTAATCTCTCACGCCCTTTATTTGCAGTGTTGCCTCTTTGCTTTCCAAAGTAGACATCTTATTTTGTAGCATTTAAAAGTGCAGAAGCTTTCAACAGGGTTCCTGCAAAGCTGTCAAGTTGAAAACTTTCACAGACTCAATTTTCAAAGAGTAGTCAGATCTTTATTTATTCCATCATGCACGCTAATTTTCTTTTTTTAAAACTCATCCAGACCTAAAATGCTGAAATCAAATAGTACTATACTTTTCTATCCTGGGTTTTCATGGCCAAGCAGCTGCATCCATATTCTACTTGACCAAGGGAAACGCAAATCGTCAGATGTGGTGATGTAAGGCATGCCAGTAGATTCTAGAGCACAGTGCTAATGACGATCCAGTGGATGAGTGTGGATTTAGCTGTTGCCAGGGTAACACCACTTGCTTTACTGCATTGTCTCAGGTGTGAAGATTTGAGGTAAGTAGGGTGATTGTCAGCTTTTTCAGGAATTGGGCTTCCTGAAGTTCCAGTGAAAGGAAACCGTAATGCTTCAACGTGCCTTGACATTCATTTGGCATGAATTAAAGCGGAGACCGCAAGCTAGGACATCTCATCCAACATCAGTGTCTGACCCCACAAATGCGATTCTGGAACAAAAGGTCAAAAATGATCAAAAACATATAAAAGTGGGAGAGAAAGCACATGGGGGCTGGCATATTAAACCCCGGTGATTAAAAATAAGTCTTTAAATCAAATTCACATCTGTATGAATACTTGTGGCAATATAGCGTAAGTTAATGATTACTCTCAAATGCTCTGCATGACCAGACTTCTATTTGAAGCTACAAGATTATGCAGTTAAAGTATGAAGGAAATAATGTGTACATTATTAAGGGATTGTACTCTAAAGTAGCATAGTAGAACCAGTTTATTGTACTAAAATTGAAAGGATAAACAAATGAGTAAAAAGTTATACTGAAGGCACATCTTTACATATAAAATAAAGAAAACTACTAAGGATTTTGAGCATGTTTAAACCGCTGCTATATTTTCAAACTCGGTTTACCCTGCAGTCTGGAGAAAGTCATTGAATGACTTTGAGGAAAAGAAAATCCTTTTTCCAAAATAACAACAACTTGATCATATCTGACCTTGAAATTAAGTGGAGCCTCTCATTCACAATAAAGCTCCATGTTGGTTTGAAAGTGTGGGAGGAAACACAACTTTGCAGTGAGTTTCCTGTTCTTGCTCATCACCGCTTCAGCCTGCCCTTCCCCTCCTGTAACAGCAAAAATTTTTTGTGCGTGTGTGTGTGTCCTTGTACTTCACCTTGGTCTCAAGCAAAGGCAAACTCCTAACACCTGTGTGTGCACAGGTGTGGTGAATTATACATTCAGCAGTTCGCATGCGTTGCGTCTCGGCACAAACCACACTTACAAAATGGAAAGCGTGCAAGTGGCAATCCATTGATATTCCCCTCCCTCGAAGTTTCAGTGCATCAGCAGGGTATTTTTCGCTCAGGCTTCCCGTAACGAAAAGAAATTCAGACGTGGAGCTCAAATTATTATTTCTCTGTTATTGCTAATCACTCTTTCAAAGCGCAAAAAAACACACACACACACACACACATAGCAACCTAACATCAAAGCCAGCATCTGCTCACAAAAACAACAAAACAATCCAGTGTTTTTGACATTTGAAGAAGATTTTCAGTAGTGAAGAAACTGGAGCCAAACACGAGTTGATGTCGCTTTAGGAGAATCTTTAGAGGTTCCTCGAACTCGTTCTGACCGCAAAACAGGAAGCCATGTGGCTTCATGCACATGTGTCAGAAGAGGCTGTTACCAGCTAGCCCGCCTGGTTCTGTATTTGTAGGGCCTGACTATGAGAGCTCCTCAGAGCTTATACCTTTTCCTCTTTCTAAAGTGTCATGTGCTCGCTGAATGATCTGTGTTGTCTTTTTCGCCGTTAGTCTGGTTGAGGGTTTTTGCACAAAATGATTCTGGTGTACTCTATATTAATTATCTGCTTCTGAATATTATTTGCAGGTTTTTCCTTTTGCCTGGTTTATTTTAACTTGTACATGTGCACAGAAACTTTTAAATGGCATCATTATGCACACATTAATCCCCAATCAGTTGGCTGTCATTGGATGGGTTTCTGGATCCAGGCATGGGGCTTGATGATTAGTTACAACAAACGCAACATCATATCTTTTCAGGTTAACTGTTATTTTTGCTTTCTCCTTTTTTGTCTTCAAATGCAATATAGCAAAGTTTCAAAAAAGATAGCATTTGTTTTTTGGACTTCCAAGTTGCATCCAGCTCTTAAAGGTAACTTTGACTTTTGGCTGGGTGTAAGAACAGAAACTGGTTTAGTCAGTATGCAGAACCGTGCGGCTTCCTCAGCCTACAGTCTGTGGGTCAGTATTGACTGCAAATGTTCGTCTCTCCTACACTTCATGTGAGTTTCAGTACGAGTCTCTGACGTCAAACAGAATACACTCAGTAGCAGAGGGTAAATACTACTGACCGCTGACTTTGCCGAGCCAAAAGTATTTATGTATTTTCAACTTTTTTAGATTTTGTCACGCATCAAACACTTATTGCCAAAGTTACAGCCGTGAGTCTTTTGGGGCTTTGTTCGTTTAGAAAACAGAACTTTTGCCTGTTCCTCCTGACAAAACAGCTTAGTGAGTTTGCATAAGAGCATCTGTGAGATTCGATTTCTAATTTGATTGGTCCATGAATAACCTATGCCAGAGGTGTCCAAAGTTGTCCTGCATGTTTGTCGTTCTCTCCAACACATCTGAATCAAGCGATGGTTCATTAGGAGGTCTCTGCAGAACATTGAGAGAGAGCTGAAACATGCATGGCACCGGCCCTTGAAGACCGACTGTGGACACCCCTAACCTATGCTCTCTCATCTAACCCTAAGTTTGCAAACAATGTATCATTTTCCTTTCCTTTTGGGTCAACTTTGCACTGTTTCAAGCTGGCATGCAGCACAATGCAAAGCCCGTGAGTTGAATACCCTTCAAACACTCCACGTCAATATTCTCAAGGCTGATACACAAGTTGCATCACTGGGCATATCAAGCAGCAGCCAATGCTGACTTTCAGTTCAAAAAGCTTTGCTCTAGGCTGAGCTGTTTTTCGTGCAAAAAAAAAAAAACAGCTCGAAAAACAGCTGCAGTGGTTTAAGTTGAGCAATCAAGCAAGAAACTCTTTTGATTCTGCAGGATGGGAAAAAAGCTAACTGTCGTTTTCTTCTGCACAGTGACAGTGTCTGGATCTGGCCAAAGACAGACGTGGCTGGACTGTCCAGAAGGAACGTTGTCCCTTCAGCTGACTGCATCGAACTCAGAAGGAGAAGGGCCTCGAGGGAGACAGACCTTATCTCAGCCTCCAGCTCCAGCAGGTCAATACATTTTCTCTATCTTTAGTCGCAAAATATCACCATATATAAAATCTTTACATACATAGTCTTAATTTCACCTGATCAGTACGGAAAAATAAGGTTCTGAGTCTGGGATTCATCCAAATAATGACTTTTTCTTTAAATCTCTTACAGTGGGGCTGGTGATTGCGATTGTGTTCAGCATTACGATCTCCATAGCAATTGTAGCCAACCTGATGTGCTGGAGCTGTGTGAGGAAACGGTAATTTTACAAAAAGAAAAGCTTCCTTTTCCACAGAAAGCCTCAGTCATTTTACTAGACAAACGTCTGAGCTGGCGTCGTTTTTTTCTTCGGCTTTTTGTCCTGCAGCTTGAACGTTCATAAGTTTTGTTTTACGAGTAAAAGGGATGGAGGACCCTGTGGTTAATTTTTAGTGAAAAACCACACCGCAACATGAGTAAAAACCCACTTGGTTGTAGTGAACAGAAACCTAAACCTCATTCCGATGTTGCTATTTGGCTATCTGCATCATTAGTCATGACATTAGCATCTATGTGCGCTTCCTTGCAGAAGCTTTGGCTCCACTTGCACTTTTAACCACATATTGTCACGTCACAACCACAAACCTCCGTGTGTTTCAATGGGATTTCATTAATTTAAACCGACACAAAATATTGGACCCACGTAATCGCAACGAAAAGCGCATTCTTGTGGATTCTTTTTTTTTGTACATAGTTCCAATCTCAGTCAGATTGCACAGATTCTCAATAGGCTTACGGTATGGCCTTTAATTAGGCCATTCTAACACGTGAACAAGCCTTGAGCTGAACTGCAACACAGAACACAGGACAGATGAGCATGCATACGCACATGGTCGAGACCAAAAGGCAACTTAGAGTAGCTAGTTCATCTGACATGCACAGTTTTGGACTGGAGTACCCAGAGATAATCCACATATGCGCAGAGAGAACATGAAAACACCGTGCAGAAAGAACCCAGAACCTTCTGACAACAAGATAACAGTGATCTATGCAGCTCCTTCAGCGTCACGAGGAGCCTTTTTTATTTAAGGGTATGAGAGTAAAAGAGAGTTGAACAACAGTGTCCAGATATTATTTGTACAAAATGTTGAAAGCATGCATGATTTTGCTCCCTCTTCACAATTTTCCGCTAGTTTATGCTGGCCTTTAAAACAAAATGCTAATGAAATATAATATGTGGCTGATATGTGACAAAACGTGAATATGCTTGTGGTTTGAACACTTTTTGAAGTAATCTGTGTTTAACTTTGTCAATTCAGACCAATAAAACAAAGTTATACAACTTTGCGTATCCAAAAAAATAAATCTTATTTCTTCTTTTGTTGTAGGATCAAACAGAAATGTATAGCATGGGGACCTGAGTGGCTCGTGGACAACTTGCCCAAACCAGGGCACAGCAACGCCATCAGGCTGCTGGAGGTAATCAACTCTGGATGTATTAGCACCTAAGACAGCCAGCAGCTACAACAGCTGCAAATTCGTGCCATTTAAGGATTATTCTAATATTAAACCTATAGAACAACGCTACAGGAAGAGAAACCATTGCTAATGGTCTCTTTTGCCCTTCTAGATCTCAATGTTTATAAAATGTGCATTTGTCCAACAAACATATTTGCCTTGTAGTGATAACTCAATATTTGTCAATCATTTTTTCCTGCTGTTTTCTTTTCTTTAGGACGACAGAAGTGAGCCTCTTTTCTCCTTCACCGACAGTGACCCGACCCTTTCCCCGATCCTCGTGGTCTCCCAGGACGAGAGGGACGAAGCGTACCCCAGCATCCACGTGGAAGAGTCCCCGGACGGAGCCCGACAGGCGAAGTCGCTCCCCAGAACCATTCTGGTTGAACACACCGGCTACAAGCCTCAGATTGCTGCGCTGCTTCCGCTTGACGAGGAGATCAAGGATGCAAGGGAGGAGCAACGGGAACATCCAGAAAACGCAGAGGAAGACAGGCTTTTGGTTGGATTTGAAGGATTTCTGGGAGGCTTCCTGTCCAACATGGATTGCTCTAATTCGTCTCATTGGGCCACTCTTGGCTCTACCGGGGATCTTTTGTGGCCTAAAACCTTTGAAACGTCTGTCTGGAAAGGAGTCTGCTTGCAAGAGATTCCGAGAACGCAGGAAGACACGGAGAACAATGTTTCTTCTCTGGATTTGCAGCAGGATCAGAGAGAGGCTCTCGATTCAGATGATACCTGCTCCTCTCCGTTTTCAGCTCGCATGTTCCTGAACGGTGGCTACTTCCCACAGGTGGCTTCCCTTGACGTTGACACTTGACACGCCAAGGTGGCAGCGATGTTGGAGGGACAAGAACTGCACTTTTAAGGATAATTTTGAGAAAGCATTACAAAAGCGCACATTTTAATCATTGTACCAATAAACTGCCCATATTGTAGTTACAGATTGTATTTAAATGTCATTTTTACTGTGGAAGCGAGTGTGTAAGAGGTTTTAGATGGCTGCACTCTCAGGTGAGAGTCTGCTGATCTTTGTGGATGGATGTTCTGTCAATGTGTGCTACCTGTCTGAATAAATGAACAAAGATGTTGATTCAATTTGAAACTTTATTCCCCTAAATACAAATATGCTACAGTGGTGTAAAAATACGTTGACCTCCCTTCGTGATTTCCTGTTTTTGCTTGCTTGTCACAGTTAAGTGTTTCGGAACATCAAACCGTCAAAGAGAACACAAGATGCCCATTATTAAGGGTAGAAAAAAAAATCAAGCCTACATGGCCCTGTGTGGAAAAGTGATTGCCCCCTAAATTTGGTTGCGTCATGTTTAGCAGCAACAGTTCCAAACAAGCATTTGCGATAACTTGCAGTGAGTCTTTTGCAGCTGTGGAGGAATTTTGAGCCACTCATTTTTGCAGATTTGTTCTAATTCAGTCATATTGGAGAGTTTTCCAGCTTTTCAAGGTCATGCTGCAGCCTCTCAATAGGTTTCAGGTTAGGACTTTGACTAGGCAACTCCACAGACTGGTTTTAGTTTTTCTTTAGCCTGTCAGAGGAAGACTTTTCAGGTCCATTTTGAATCATGTTTCTGCTGCAGAACCCAAGTTCGTATCAGTTTGAGGCCAGACACGTTCGGCCGGACGTTCTCCTTCAGGATGTTTAGGTAGACGGCAGCGTCCATCGTTCCATTTGTCACAGCAAGTCTTGCAGGTCCATGTTTTCCTGTTCGTACGATGTTCTTTATCTGAAATGCTGTTTTAGTTTCACACCAGATGTAACGAGATACACAACTTCCAACGAGTTCAACTTTTCAGTCCACAGAATGTTTTCCCAGAAGTCTTGGGAATCATCAAGATGTGTTCAGGAAAAACTAAGACGAGCCTTAATGTTTTTTTGTTTTGTTTTTTTTGCTAGGCAGTGGTTTTAGTTTTGGAACTCTATCAAGACAAACTCTTGTGGTGGAGGCATGACCTTTGACCTTAACTAAGACAAGTGAGGCCTGCAGTTCTTTGAATGTTGTTGTGGGGTCTTTTGTGACCTTTTGGATGAGTCGGCGCTCTCTTGGGGTAATTTTGTTCAGTCAGCCACTCCTAGGAAGGTTTACCACTGTTGCATGTGTTTTTTTTTGTTGTGTTTTTTTTTTTTTCTATTTCTGGATAACAGTTCTCACTGTTGTTTGCTGGAGAACCAAAACTTTGGAGTCCCAAAGCTTTAGGAACAACTTTGTACCTTTTCCAAACTGGGAAATCTCAATTGCTTTTCTCTCTCTCTTATTTGCTCCTGATTTTCTCTGTATCTCTGCATGAGCAGGATCTTTTGGTGTCCTTCACTTTGTCAGGCAGGTCCTATTTAAGTGAGGTATTGATTGAGAACAGGTGTGGCAGCAATTAGGCCCGTGTTTGACTAGAGACCGTGAACTCAGGTGTGACAAACCACAGCGAAGTAACAGTGTAGGGTTTTTTTTTCTCCCATAATAATGAGCATCTTCATTTAAAAACTGCATTTTGTGTTTTCTTGTGTTGTCTTTGGCTAATATTTCAATGTATTTGATGTTGATGTCCTATTAACTTGCATGTGAGAAACATGCATGAAATTAACTTCACTTTGTGTTGTCCTCTAGTGTTAGCTAATAACATTAATATTTTTAATACAACACCACACAAAGTGACCTGCATCCTGCAGCGTCATACGTTGCACCACATTAGCGTTTGGACAGCAGCCACTCTGTCGCTTTAACCCTGGGGTGTGACCTCTGTGTGTGTGTGTGTGTGTGTCCCCTGTGTTTAGTGATCAATGAAGTGGCACAGAGAGGGAAATTATTCCAAAACAGGCAGAAGTCAGTTGGGACTTCCCCCGTGGCTCATGGTTAATAGGGTGACAGGTCCCTGAACCTTCAGTCCTACTCAAACTAGCACCACCTGCAGCGCTGTGCAAGTTTTTATCTCTTCCTGAGAGTCGTCTCAGTTCCTCCTTCTCCATGATCGCATTTTCACCTGGGTAACCCGACAAATAGAGTCTGCACGCTTTCTCTCCATGTAGAAGTTTGATCCCTGATGTTGCTTTTCAATTGACCTCAAGTTCTGAACTACGGCTGTGTAGTTGAGGTGCAGGTTTTGAGGGAAAGTCCCAGACTGCACCACATGGGCATGTGTTTGTGAAAGCCACAGACATGGGCTGGGTGGAAAATGTGAGAACGCAGGTTTGATACATTGAAAAATGTGAAGTAAATAGAAATGCTAAGGGAGAATGTGAGCCACTTTAGTTGCCTGAATGACTTGCGCTTGAGCAGAAATACACACAGTGTATCAGATCATAAAGCAAAAAATTTTAACAATTTAGCAATAATTAATTTAGTAAATACTATAAAAAAAATTGACTAAAACGATAAAAGCAAAAACTGGAGTTTTCAAATTGTTATTTAACTTATTAAAAGTTGAAAGCTAAACTAGCAAAAAATGTGAAAAACAACAATAATAATAATAATAATAATAATAATAATAATAATAATAATAATAATTCCCTCTAAACCTCTAAATATCTACTGCACTGTGGAGGAATACCAGCCCATTCCTATTAGCGGAATAGTTTTATGAAGTGCTGTCGATGTTCAGGCTGGGTGTGCTCAGAGTGTGTCGTCACTGATGAACTGTCACACACACACACACACACACACACACACACACACACACCCCATTTGGCTGAAGTTTGTCACTTCAGCAGAGGCAGCGCGCAGTCTCCCCGCGGTGAAGCTCTGAGTGAAGAAGATGCGTGGAAACAGACGCGATCACGGATAAAGCCTCAAACCGCTGACAGAGGCGCTGAACGTGGCCAGGACGCTGGGATGCGAGTCGCCGGTGAGTTCTGGGGACGGATCCCACCCCTCCGTTTATCGCGCCTTTCTTTTAACATAACACTGTCGCTGCATTTATGATTCCACATTAAAGATATGTTTACAATAAACATAAAACAAGTACACCATCAAAATGGAATCCTTTTAGGTCTAAGTGGTTGCCATAACTTTCCTTTGCCTCACATGTTTAGAACCGTTCGTGCCATAAATGTCTTTGGGCTTGTGCGCCCGTTTTTATTGTTCTCTTTTCTGCTATGTGTTTTTAAGAGGAACTAACAGGATCGGCGGCGATGTAAGACTCATACATGCCGTTTCTGGTGACTTACGTCGACGATGTTCCTCTCATGGTCTGTTACGGTCGTCGCGGTTGCCTTGCTGGTCGTGCAGCAGTGCGCAGGTAAACCCCATATACGCATGGTAAACATAACTCAACAGTCTGGGGCGTCTCATCTCAATAAATAAAAAAACATTACACTTATCTAAAGAGTTCATAAATTTATGGTTCAAACTTTTACATTTGTAATTTGAGTTTTAATGGAAAAAAAAAAATGATGGTCTCCTCAGTCATTGGGAAGATTGCTGTGTTACCTTTTAGACAGCTATTGACACCTCCACAAGGAGGCCAAGCCAAAAGGTCATTGTGAATGAAAGCTGTCTGTTCACAGAGTGTTGTTTCCAAGCATATAGATGGAAAGTTTAGTGGAAGAAGAAAAAGGTACAAAAATAACAAAACCACCGTAAACAGACATTGCATCGATCCTATTTAGTTTGAGAGGTACTCTATGTTTGGTGTCAGAGTTTACATTTCACACACACACACACAAACACCCTGGGACTTGGTGCCTTGCACAAGGGCACATCAACATGTGACTGAAGGAAGACAGACTTTCCAATTTCAAGACAACTGCTCTACCTGCTGTGACACAATAACACCACCAAACAGACGTAGCGATGACATGGGAGGAAACTGTCAAATGTAGGCAGATATGAACAAGATGTAAAATATAGTTACCTGGGCTAAGTGGATTTTTCTTTTCTAAAGAAAGTAAATTTTGCATTTGATTAAAAAAATTAAGAACCCCAGATTGTGGCGAGGGAGAGCTGAGAGAAAGAAGTTAACAACGCCTGATTTTATTTTATTTTTAATCAAGTCCAGAATTAGCGCTGTCCATTGGGAAAATGTTGATCCTTTCCTCGACTGACAAGCTTTTTGGAGATGCTGCTTTTATGTTCCACCTGGACGTGACACTTTCCAACACTGACAAAAGTACAAATACTTTGTAGACCTAAAAACCCACCTGCCACTATAGAGTCAAGAGGAAGACGTAAAACTGTAGAGCCAACAGCGCAGACGAGCTGAAGGTTGCCATCAAAGCGGTTTGGGCTTCCTGAACAGAGCCACAGGCCACTCCGCATTAATACAGTAATTCATGCAAAAGAAACCCCGAGCACAGTCAGACTAAAAGACATTCTAATTTCTTGAGACGCGCCTGATGTGCAATAGAAGGTGAATATTTCACCAGGGTTCTTCTGATGTGTCCAAAACGTAGAAGTGCGTCCATTCTCCAGAGTCCTGAGGAAATAACGAGCCTCCCTGCTTGCAGGTGAGGGGACGTCCTGTGTGCTGTGGTCCAGTGCCGGAGCCGTGGTGCAGCGAGGCTCCGACTTCGTGGTGTACTGCACCTTCCTCCCCAGATGTAGGACCCAGAGATCCATGTACATCGACAGCCACATCACATCCACACACGAACGGCTCAACGACACAACCATATTCCTGAGGGTGGAGAACATTACGGAGAAGAGGACATACAGCTGTTCGTCCGACTGCCACCCACCGCTGGACGCCTGTGGACTGGACATCTTAGCTGGATGTACGTGGGGCGTTTTATTTGGCTGAGATGAGTTTCTTGATGAAGCAGTTTTATTGCACATGACACAGCTGAGTTTGTTTCCTGTTTACATTTAATCTTCTCTGGAAGAACCGCAGAACATGTTCACATAAAGCTTTCCTGACCTACACTGGGATTAACTTTAGTAACCTGTTAAAAAAAAAAAAAGCTTGTTCTGCTTTCTCTTTGCTGCTTGGTGACACACAGTTCATAACAAACCGTTAGGAGATTATTGTTGTTTTCTGGCTGAAGTAGGGTGGCTGTTTGTTTTCACACATGCAATCAGACAGTTTGATCAACGGAACATTGAAACAGAGAAAAATGATTCTATTAGTCATAAATTTGTGGGGTTTTTTGTTTTTTTTTAACTACATCCGGTTCTGTAAGGATATCCATTCACAAGCAATGTTTGTCTCCTTTCCTCTCTAGACCCACCAGATAAGCCCAAAAACATCTCATGCATCTACAGGATCCTCAAAAATGATACCGGAAGTGTGAATTGCTCCTGGGACAGAGGAAGGGACACTCACCTTGACAACAGCTTCGTGGTGCGGTGAGAACGCTCTCTTCCCACATTATTCTGCTTGTAAAAGTTAGAGCTGTGCAGATGTTTTTAAACTGAAACTTTGCTCTGTGGGCTGCAGGGTTGGAACTTCAAGTGGAAACCAAACGGGACGGCTGGTGTGGAACGTGTACCGCAAGGGGACTGAGTCGACGTCTGCCTGTTTCACTTTGCCCAGATCTGTCCAGCTCATGTCGGTGCAGATTCAAGCCCTGAACTCCCTGGGTTCTGTTGAATCCTCCATCGTCAGCTACAACCTCAGTGACATCGGTAAGACTTTGAGCGCTTGTTGTTAAGGTACGGCTCTGCACAGATGAATCCACAGCGCGTCTAGTCACCAGCAATCGTTTCCAGTCACTCATTCCTCAACCCCCTTTGCACCATAATCCTGTAAATCTTGCTATTACTTTTCGATCGTAACACGTCCCATTACTTTGTTCTGATCCGAGCAGTGATGCCATCGACGCCCGTTATTGATCAAGTCGAGTGCTCTTCCAGGAACTGCACCATCAAAGTGGAACAGCCTGCTTGGACTCCGCATCTGCAGGTCCAGTACCAAGACAAGCGCCAGCGGGACTGGACAACTTATCCAGACTCTGTAAGAAGTTTTAACTCCCCCAACCCTCGACTCTCTGAAAGCTTTTCAGGGGGGATTTTGAGTGAGGCGCAGAAATTGCAAAAGGCAATTTCAGGTCTTTGAATATGTTTGGCTGCTGAACTTGTCTTGCTCTGAGCTTCTGCTGATTCAGAGTTGGAGGCAGAGATGAGTCTCTCGGTCGACGTGTGAAGAAGTGAATTTGAGATGACTCACCTGTCTCAGGAATAAGCTGAAATTTTGACCTTTCAGGCTCCTTTGTGCGTTTTGCTCATCAACAGAAGCCCATCAAAATCGTATTCAAGTCATTTCAGCTTTTTTTTTCTTTTTTTTTTGTTGCATCAAGTAAAAAAACAAAACCATGACAGATGAAAAGATGTGATAGTGATAGATAACCACAAAGTAGTGCATAATTATTCAGTGGGAGGAAAATTTTTTATACTCAAAAGTCAAAAATTGTTCATTTGTATTTTTCCACAACAGCTAAAGCTGCGAGTCTTTGTTGGTACATTGCTGTCAGCTCAAGCTCAGTTAGACTGGATGGAGACCAGCCTTGCCACAGTTTGACTATTTGGCTTTGACTAGGCTATTCTAAAACATAAATGTACTTTCACATAAGCAATTGCATTGCGGCTCTGGCTGTATCTTTGGAGTTATTGCCTTCCTGGAAGATGAACCTTCACCCCAGCCTCAAGTATTTTCCAGCGTCCAATTGGATTTTATTTTCTCCAGGATTGCCGTGAATCTATCGTCACGCACCTGCACCTCAACCCTGACCAGCTGTACCAGCATGATGCTGGTACCCTGTGCATTTTCAGGGTATAGATATTTTTGTGGAATGGGTTTCAAAGTGCTCCAAAAGAAAAATCACAGGGTGTTGTTTAACAATCTAACCCTGCTTCGAAGATCTCCTCAAATTCCTTTCTCAAAAAAAGCAAAATGTTTGAAATGTACTTCAGCTGAACTCAAACAGCTGATCAGAAACGTTGTGTGCATCGATCGCCTGCAGGCTGGACTGACGACTTCATTCGAGGCCAAGCACATCTCCTCCTTGGAGCCCTGCAGTGTGTACAATTTCAGTGCACGGTCCAGATTCAGCACCGGCCAGTGGAGCGAGTGGAGCTCAGTCATCTCCAGAGCGACTAAAGAAGAGGGTGAGTCTGAAGCCAATATTGATTTAAAGCTCTGCTCGTTCTGTCTGCAGGCTAATGTCTCAGGAACTGTATCAATATAGGCCATCAGACAGTGCAGCAGTGCTTCCTAAAGTCTGGGTTTGTGAGGCAGCTATCAGATCACCACTGACTGACAAAAAAGAAGTTTTTTTTCCGTTTTATCTCGCGAACATAACCGCTCTAGCTGATAAGGTGACCGATGCGCCTCGTCCCTACTGAGATTTTATTGAATTGGTTTGGGCGAATTTAGTTTTCACTCGCTCTTGCATCAGTTGAGAGTGAAGGAAGCCAGTGAAGAGGAAAGCTTTGTTTTATAGGAAATAAAGTGTGTGTTTTGTAGTTCTGATGGCGTGAAGATATGGAGATCTCTCTATAAAAATGCATGAGCTATGAATACGCAGCAGTGACATGTCATCAGTTTCCACTTCCGGAAAAACGCTAACGATGTTGAGTGAGCAGGTATCGAAAACATCAGCTGCACCGGTTTGTGGTGCCTTCCTCTTTTTTATTGATGAGGAAGGTCGTGTGCTGATTTTCACCTTGTGGGGCTGAGTTCATGTTGTTCTCCATCGTTTTTTGTTTTGTTTTCCCCCTGATCCTTCACCGCTAAGGCCAAAATTATTCATACCCCCAGGAGATTTACATATAATTATTTTCATCAACTAAACTATTGTCTTAAGGTTGGAAACAAGACGAAGCTCTCCCAAAACATCATTGAAAGTACAAAAGGCTCTGTCGTTAAAAAAAACTCGTTGTCATTTTATCTATAGTCTATGTTCAAAATTATTTATCCCCTTCTTAGTAATGGCTGGCAAGTCTTTATTCGCTTTTACAGCAATCATGCATGTCTTCGTTGGTATCTTTGACCATTCGTTCTTTGTGAGGAGTTTTGAGGTTGGAAGGCCTCCTTGCCAACACCCTTATCTTTAGCTCAGATTTAAACCAGGACTACAACTGGGCCACGTTCAAAATGTTAACGTTAGTTGCTAGCTGACCGTTTCCTCGCTGTAGCCGTGTCGTCATCAGGATGAAATGTCCATTGTTGTCCGAGACGACGTTTCTCTGCAGACGAACGTTGATGTTATTGTTTAGAATCTTTAGATTTAGTATTTTTTTTAATGCCAGCCCCACTGGGTGAAAAACACCATCAAGTCGTAATGTTACCACCATTGCTTGACCGTAGAGATTGTGTTCTTTGGGTTACATTCATTTTATTTTTACGCCATGTGAAGGACTGCATTATTGCAGTCGAACAAATCTATTTCTGTTTCATTTGATTACTAAACAGAAGGTTAGAAGTCTCCTGAAGACTAAAAGACAAAGTTATTATTTTCTATCAAACAATAAGAACATTGCAGTTTATAGCAGCAACTTTCCAGGAGGATTTGCACCCATCACTGCGCTTCTGTCTGCGCTGTATGCCTGCGGCTTGTTACTCGTGCGTCTCTTACTCTGTAGTTTTTGCAAACGTCTTGTTCATCTCCTGAAAAAATGACCAATAAAAAAAAAAAAAGGCCAAATCGAGTTTGATTGTGCTCGTAACTGCTGGGTTGAATTCTTGCTGAAACTCATTTGCAATCTGTCTTTTATATGTGAATGCAGACAGCGCAGCTGAACATAGAGCAGGGTGGAGGGGCGTCAAACACAGCTGCCAACTGTGCGAAAGTATCCCTTCCTGTTTTTGCTGCACAGTCATAAACACCTGCTAAAAATAATAATTCATAATAAATTGCCAGACTCAAGAACAGAAGTGCGATCTGTGTTTTATTGTCGTAACTTGCTGAGCTGCGAAGTTTGAAAGCATCAGATTGAATTAAAGTTTAATAAAAAAGATGTCTGAGCTTTTCGTCACCAACTAGTGAATAAAACGTATCGAGGAATGTAGCACAAGAAAAGAACGTCTTGAAGATTCATAAGTCTACAAGAAACATTTATCCGGTATCTATTAAAAACAGAGAGTTAAAAAAGTAACTTTTTAATGTTTGGTTTTAAAGCTCCTGCCCAACATCTGGATGTGTGGCTCGCTGCTGGCCCCGACTTCAGAACCATGAGAGTCTACTGGGACGTAAGTGTTGAAAACTACCTGTTTTCTATGTTTTCTGATTATTAGTAGTAGTAGTAGTTTGAAATGGTGTAGGTAAGTTATTGAACTCCTTAAAAAGCATAGGCCTTTGCACAGATATAACCAAAAAAAAAAAATAAGGCGAATGTAAGTTTGAACTGAAAACTTGTAGAGACGAGTCCTGAGGTGCTGGATGATTGCAGCTCGACAGGAAAAACTAAAAGTCACAGCCTCAGAAAGGTAGATTGGTTGACCCAGTTCCAGGCATGACACATCTTTTTCAAGGACAATGATTTGTTTTAGGCAGCAAAACACACACACACATACATAAAATTGCTCTTTGATGTATTTCATTGCAAAGCCTTAAAAAAACTCCCATGTCTTCAGAACGTTTTCGCATTTTGTTTATGTCACAACAACCAACTTTAATGCTGATTATTGAGTTGAATATAGAGAAGTAAGCCAATACCAGGAAGCACAGCACTGTTTTCTATAAATAAATAAATCTTAAATATTGTGGCATGCATGTATTTATCGCTCACAGAGTGAAAAAAGTTTAGAATCACCTCAAAAGGTGGATCTGCATTTTGGTTTATGTCGACTTTCATTGATTGAATTAATTTATATGTGATGTGTTTTATATCAAGGAGAACCATAGCTTTATTTGGTGGTATTTACTAATTGGATCAGCAAAGAGCAATGGTAATCTGTCATTATTTTTCTAATAATGATAGACCTCCACATCCAGATGTAGGCTATGGACACAAATTGCTTCCAGATACCAAAAAAATATATATATTGAAAGCCACTGAAAACATTGGAATTTAACCTTAAAAATGGCCACCAATCTTAAGAGATTCATATCCTTTCTCATGAGAATATGTACATTTTTGTTTTGTCTTGATTAGGTGTATTTGTTTTACTACTGCTACTTCATAAAACTTTATGAATCTGTTTTTAATATTCAGAAGGGAGAAAAAAACATGTTCAGAAGCGTGTGTGCTTTCTGGATGAGGATGCTGTTTCCTCGTCATACATAAAAAGTCCATGTTAGATTTCACTGGAGCCTCATGAGTTTGAGGGTTCTCACATCTCCATTGTTCTCACACTGCTGCATGATCGCGGTGTTGTAACCATGGCAACATTTTCTTTCTGCTTCCCTGCTTTGTTCTGCACAGACTAAAGGTCAAACCTTGACCACATCTTGTGACATCCTCACGCACAGAGAGAGGGAGAGAGAGAGAGATGAACGCCCTATCGCCAAATACAGAGTTAAAAACACACACCTAGAGTGTTTTAATGTCACACACACACACTCAGGGGTAACTGAAACCTGACAGTAGACGCACCGCAGTTTCAGTTTACAAGAAAAAGAGGAGCTGAACAGAAATGATGTGTCTTACACACTCATCTTGCGGTTTGGCTGTAAATCCTTGGCGACAGTAATCACTCACCGAGGCAAAGAACGCATTCACCTGCAGAGCTAAAGTTAATGTTTTCCAAACGTTTCAGGAGTCCAACATGTCCGTCTGCAGAGGGAGCATCGTTCAGTATGCCATCAGAGTGAACAGCAACAACCTGACGGTCGTCACGAACGTCAGCGCTGACGTGAAGAGCCGCTCTCTCCCGTTCTGCTCCGACTGCGAAGTGACGGTGCAGGCTGTGAACTCTCAAGGCTCGTCGCCTCCTGCAACCATGACAACGCGCCACACAGCAGGTAAAAACCATGAACACCTTGTCGGATCTTCATCTGATGGTTCTGAAACTAGAGCTTCACTTTTATCACATACATACGTGTGTTGTTTTTAGCCAAGCCGATTCTTGACGTTCAAGTAACGGCGGGGAACCACACTGTCGCCATCTCCTGGAGAAAAGCTGAAGCTGCACCCGCCTACTCCGTGGTGGAGTGGTACCCGGAGGGGCACATGTTGGACGAGCTCAGATGGGCCAGACTGGACGGGAATGAAAACTTCGTCACCGTCACGGGTAAGAAGTTAGAGCCGAGTTGCAAAAATCGTATCGGCTGGGTTCAGGCATCATTCTGGCTGGATGTTTCCAGAATAGTTGAACATTTTTCACAAAATTTTCAATGAACTTGGGGTCCAAAATGTTAATGTTGGCCTTCCTTCTCCTTTCCAAGTTCCAGTTCTGATGTGTGTTTGGAATAAATGTCCTGTTGGCACACCCAGCTGATGTTTTAACCATCTACATGTTGATTTGAATCAGTGGTGTCTTCTTTTGAGCTTGAAAATGATTTTTTAATTTATCGTATCTGCTCAATAGTGAACAAAATGTGCAATAATTTCATGAAACAAACAAAAGAGACTTTTGTACAAGAAGGAAATCGTTGCAGATCCAAAACATACAAAGAGTGTTGCTGTTGAAAGAAAGGCATACTGTTTCCTAATTTTGGGAAGTTGAACGTGGGCTATTTCTTTCAAGATTAAGATAAATGTGGAAGCCTGGCTAATAAATTGCATTATAAATTTTCTTTCAACATTGTGGTCAAGGGGCGCACAGAGTCATTCAAAAGGCCACAAACGGCCCCCGGGCCTCACTTTGGACACCCCTGCATTAAAACAGACATGAAATGTTGAAGACAGTTTGTTTTCTTCAATATTTCATTCTCTCTGTGCAACACAGAGGTGCTGCTGGCAGCAAAACAAACCCTCAGAATGATGCTGCCACCGCCATTCTTGACATTTGATATTTTCTCAGGTTTGAAAGTCTCAGCTTGACTCAACCAGCAATTTCTTGTCACGTTAGCCAGATTGCTCTTACTCTGCAGCCTTTTCACTCCACGTTGAACTTCATATTCATATGTTTTTCTTGTTAATAACAGATTCTAAGTGTATATATATTTTTAAAATTTGCAGATATTAATCCATGGGAGTGCTATGAAGGAGCGGTGTATGTTTTCTACAACCAGAGCTCCGTCAGCAGGACCAGCTTTAAACGGATCGCCACGTTGGAAGCAGGTAGGGTTCAACAGCATAACTACGGCTTTTTACGCCCGAGTTTAAAATCTTAGTCGAAATGGTCACACATATTCGTGTTGGTAATTTTGACTTAATCAACATCTCTGCGCTGCTCTGCCGTGTTGCTTGCAGCTCCAGAAGTGGGTCCGTCGGCCCAAGACAAGGTGGAGGGAAAAAAAGTGACGGTGTCTTGGACGCAGCTTCGCAGGGCGCAGCGCAGGGGATGCATCACAAAGTTCACCATCTACCTGCAGAACAGCCGAGGAGACCTGAAGCTTTGTAAGAACGCTTTAACTGTAAAGCCTCACTAAAGCAGTCGTGCTGCATTATGCCATTTTACTCGTTTTGTTTCACTTTAATGCTCATGACGAAAGGAGATGCAGCTATCCAGTGAACACTCGCATCTTGTTTTGCCATGTGAAGAGGATGTGGTTAGGGGTAAAAACACTGTGGTGCCAAAGCTTGTCAGAACGCTGCTGCCAGCTGTGTTTATTTAATAACCGCTTCCTATTCATGGTTATTAGCTTTATTAAGTCTGCCAGGCAGGGAAATGTTACTAGAATAAGATTTGAGCACTGGGCTGCAGTAAAACTACAACAAAATATTGGTTTTTGGCTGACAGACGCATGAATAGTTTCACGGTGAATGTCTCCTTTTGTCCCAACCAGACTCAGCAAAAGCATCACAGAGGTCGCATCCCATCAAAGGTCTTTCTCCCGATTCCTACAGTTTGTGGATGAGCGCTTCCACTTCGAAAGGAGAAGGTCCTCCCGGTCAGAAGATCAAGTTCTACATCGAGGGTAAGTAGATTTTCCACATTTACCGGCACTCCTTGTGACGACGTGCAACACATTACGCTAAATTAAGCTTTTATTCCATTAACAAAGTCTTGCACTGAAAACTTTGAGCATCTACGTATCGGCCATTTGCATCGTCTGATCATTAAACCGGCTGCGGTGGCAGTTTTGACTCTTCTTGCTGATTTGATTGGCGCACGGTGTAACACTTCATCCTCCTGCTGCTGTTGCAGAAGACGACCATCTCTCCCCTGTGCTGATGTGTGTGTTCGTCACCGTGATGGTGCTGTTTACTCTGTGTCTGTGGAAGAGCTCAGCAGTAAAGCACAGGTATGTATGTGACCCCCTGGGGCTTAGCAGCACCACACAATGCAGTTGCACATGCAGCAGGTTGCTGCAGGTTCTAAAATGACAAAATGACATTTTGTCATTTTAGAAAGAGCAATTCTAATGTATCTGTACACAAAGTATCATATTTTTGAGAAGTGATCCTTCTTATTATAGCCCATCGACTCAATCTTTAGGTTTATCTGGGGTTGAGCAATAAATCAATAACAATAGCATTATACATCACAATAGACACATAATCAATATCAGTGGATATGTCTGACAGAATATTCAATGATTTTAATGAACTCCCAACCAGAACCACACAGCACTCTGGGGGATGTAGGCATGTATTTCTATCTGTCTGTCCGTCCATCCGTCCATCACTCACTCGCTCGCTCACTCACTCACTCACTCACTCACTCACTCACTCACTCACTCACTCACTCACTCACTCACTCACTCACTCACTCACTCACTCACTCACTCACTCACTCACTCACTCACTCTTTGGTTACTTAGCAACAACCTGTTGAGTAACTGACGCAGCAGCAGCAGTTTCAAGTTTTTCCTTTAAATTGCTTAAAAATAAACAACAACATGGAGTGAAAACTGTGGATGAACCAAAGCAAGAAACTAATCAATAATGATCCATATCAACCGATATGAAATGCTTATGCTGTAATATGTTTTTCAGCCATTTTGTCAGCTCTAGGTTTATCCAAAGACTTTCAATTAAATTCCAGTCAGCACTCTGGAAAGGTCTCTCCAAACTCTTAAAATTAGCCGGATGCAAAGAATACTTTCAATCTAAATCTAGGGGTATGATTAATTTCAAGCTACATTGCATGAATGACTTCTGAGAACTGCTGGTTAACAGTTTTCCATATCTCAGGTTCAAAGAGATTTTCCAGTGTCTGATGCCTGATGTTGTGCCAGACCCTGCAAACAGCAAGTGGGCAAAAGAGTGCACCAAAGACAAGGTAAAAATGTAGAAAACTTTAACGGATCAACTGGTCGAACCCGCCACAGTTCCGATTTGACCCTCTTCGTCCTCCTCCTCTCCGTTCAGGGCAAGATGAACCTGCATCTCCCGTCTCACAACTCCAGTTTCACTGACCCAGAAGAAGAGACCATCCTGGTGGACGTGGAGGAGCTCTGCAGGCGGATGGGGGACTCCTCCTCGCCCCGGAGCGACCGCTCGGCGTTCCCTCCCAAGAGCTGCGAGGGCCAAGAGACCGAGCTGTCGGCTCTGCTCTATCCTCCTCTGACCACCTACATCAAAAGCCTCTCGCACGACTCGGACAGCTCCGGCCACACACAGACCTCCCTGGACACGAACACGACTGTCGACTACATCTCGTCCCACGGGCAGGACAATCTGGACAACTCCGACCAGGAGGATGAGGAGGAGTTTCCAGGGATGCAGTTTTTCCCCAGCCTCAGCATCCTCATGGAGCCCGTGGGGTTTGGAGGGAAGCTGACCTTGGACGCAGTGAAAATCGACTGCGGTGACTTCTTTCAGAATGCTTAGAGCGACACGCCGAGCCTCTCCAAATTGAACTCTCATCCGAGATGTGCATGAACTACCTCCTTTGCTTTTAGAAATCACAAAGAACTGCCTCTCTGCAAGCTAAGCTTTCAGTTCAGCAGAAATCCTCTCTGGCATTACAATTGTTTTCCAATGGAACGTCTATGGACACACTAAGCAGAACTAAAAGGAAGAGACAAGAGGAATTTTACTAAGGTTTAATCTCGAAAAGGCAGATTTGACTTCTCTTAGTAGGAGACGGCATCATAACGGCATCATCGTCCATCATGAACTTTAGGATCTACGCCTATTCTTCCTGTTACATGCGCAGATGTAACAGCTTCTATTTAAAAAAGTCTACATGTTTTTTTTTTTATATGTACTGCTGTATATTAATTGCTACGCTCTTCATTCTACCTCAATGTGGATGCAAATTTGATCAAATTAAAACCGAATCCTTTGTTCGATTTGTCTGACTAAAATTATTGTGAGCACAGTGAAACCTTTGGAAGTTTTTAAGATTTTCATTCAGGTTCCAGAGCCGAATATAGAACACACACACACACACACTGCAAAAACACAAAAGTATTTTTGGTCTAGTTTCTAGTGCAAATATCTTGAATACACTTGAAATAAAACAGAACTAAATCACAGTTGTGCTGAAAGCAGCTTGTTTTAAGTCAATAATTTCTTAATACTGAAAAAAAAGTTTATTATTTCACTAATAGCTAGCACTTTTCCATTACTATTAGGAATTAGTGACTTAAAACAAGCTCCCATATTATACAGAAAAGTTACTTGCAAGTTAGTTTTATCTTTATTTCAATTGTATTTGCACTAGAAAGCCAGACCAAAACTTTTTGGTAAAGATTTAGTGTTTTTGTAATGTAAAAAAGCAGAGTTTCACATCAACATAAAAACGTGTATTTGAGCAACTTAGGTCAGTTTGACCAAAACCGTTTGGTCTTAATAGACAAAGACTCCAGTTTATTTGCCACTATACTCGCAAAAGTACAGTAAAAGTAAAACTAGAGCAGAAAACTGCTTTGTTTTTACAATGCATCGATGCTCTGTTGGAAGTTAATGTGCCACATCCACACTTCACTATGATCCCCTCATGCCTAGTTTACTACTTATGATGGCAGCCTGACAATGCAACATGTCACCGAGACACAAACGTCCCACAAAAAATGTGACACAACTCGAGGAAGCAGTTCTACCCAATGAACTTGATTTCACCACCTCTCCACAAGAAATACCTGTTAAGAGGCTTTTAACTGCAACTGAGTCAACCACGAGGAACAACGGCATAGCAGAGGAAGAGCAACTTTGTTACAACTCTCTCCAGGTCTAAACTTCCTCCTCCTAAGCTCTAATTGGAGGAAAGGAATGTAGTATTCTTCAAAATTGACCTAAAAAGCCCTCACAATCTTGCCAATACTGCGCGTAATGTAGTCGTAGCAAATCACGTGTCGGCATTTTGGGGGTTTTAAGTGACAACGACCCAAACATGTAGGTTCAGTGACTCATGCAGCTCGTTCTTGTGAGCGTAACTTGCAGGCGTGATGTTTCCAACCCATGTTTAGAACTGAAAAAGCCTTCTGAACGGAAGGTGAAACATCTTAAAATAAGACATGAAGTCAAGCTGTCAAATCCCCCACGCCCTCCTAAATCACTATATTACTGAGAACAGAACTGGGATGTGACACAACTAGCACGTCGCTGGAAAAGACTAGAGAAATGCTCCGAAGTTAGCTTGTGAATGTGTAGCATTGTGACACTTATCCTCAATTAAATAACGTTTCTCACCACAGTATTGGTAGGCACTGGGCCAGACTTTAAAAAGAGCTTACTGGGGCAATTGCCCAGGGCTCCAGATTTTGGGGGCCCCAAAGACTTTTTTTTGTAATGACTGCAAAATAAATATATATATAACAACTTACATAAAACTTATATCAGGTTATGTAAGTTTTACATAAAACTTATATACTTTACTTAAAACTTATAGGCCTACATCAAGTGAAATGTATTAAAATTTTGGGACTTTTATTAACATAAACTATAAAATATTTAAAAATTAAGAAGATATAGTAATTTCTTTGGAAGGGGGACAACATGGAGCTAGTGACCAGGCGGACTTAATAAACCTACCATGGACCGATTTATGTCCAGGATTATATATTAATGTGTTGTAATTTTCATTAGTAGAAGAAGGTTTCTGTAGTGGACAGGGACCCCAAACCGGTTCCAGCCCAGGGGCCCCAGGTAGGCACCGCATTTAAAACTGATCTGAGCAAAAACAGCGAGTTTTGATATGTTGAGTTGAAGATGCTGGACAAATACCATGTGAATATTTTACTTTTTTCTCCAATATTCCAGATGTGCTTGTAATATTTTTATTTCTGGAAATCATTCCAGGCTTTATTAGAACGTTAGCAGCTCTGTTTAGTGAAATTGAAACTCAACTCAGATTAAACTATATTTTGTCCAAATTAAAGGGAAGAAACTGGAAAACAAAGTTTGATTTTGAATTTTTACACTTTAAATCTTCAAAAAAAATTTTTTTTTTAATTTATTTTAATCCGGCCCAATTGTGCTGAGGCATTGTGTTTTATTTTATTTTTGTCCCTCTTAATATTTTGATTAAAAGGTTCACTTTTAATCATATTTATTGTGTATTTGTCAAAATTTCAGTTTGGCAACAAAGATACCTATTGGATCAATAATCCATTTTAATAATCAATATAGTTGATTGATTGAAATGCAACCAGCTTCTAAATCCACAGCACAGACAAAATAAAAAGTCTGAGGTCTAAACCGTTGATGGTACTAATGAAGTGGTTGCCAATGTGTAAAAAAGTCATGGTTTTTTTTTACCTCAAAATTGCGGGAGCTTGTATAAAAACAGTAAATGAGTGATCTTCACCCCTAACTTAAAAGACACTCGGGTAAATCTCGTCAGGAAGCAGGTGCATTAAAATAGGTCTGGACATTTGCAAATATGTCTAGAGCAGCAGTTTGTAACCCCCGATAACACGACAGGAAAAAGCTTTTTGTTGACCACCTTTATTTACCGACAGAGGTCTAATAGCAGGGCTAGAATTCACACATTTGTAGAGCAATTCAGTTGTTCCACACTATGGACAACTGTATTTCTTTCAGAGCAATTATGCAGTGATGCCATCGTGGAAACTACAGAACAAGTCACCAGCAGAGAAAAAACATTCAGCACAGACGGAAAGAAACCCAAGGCCGAGCAGAGTTTATATCTGTGGAAGGACGCCGAGTGGAGTGTGTAAACGAGAGGGTCGGAGGTTTTCCAGCGGGCTCCGGTCACATCTCAGCTGTTGGGGAGGAAAAGGAAAGAAACGCCTCTCCTCGTCACTCAGAACTAAGAGGAAGGCAGCAACTGACTCGCACGTGGCTGATGATGACCTAAGATGAAATGAGCGTGGGAGGAAGAAACGTCTGAAGATTATCCTTCCGATACGGGCAAATCCGAAACGCATGGACACAGCCCTTTTCTCGATTGAACCGAACCGGGGTTAAAATTTGGGACGCGTTTCCAATGTGTTCAATAAAAAAAATGACGAGCTTTTAAGAACGTTTCATTAAAAAAAATGAAAAGTCCAGATTGCGTGCCTTTCCACGTACATTTCCAATGTAGGCAGCATCTCTTTCAAATACCAGTTGTTTTTTTATGTGCACCATGTGAAATACAGTCTCTGAAAGAATTTATGAAAATAGTTGATTTACAGGCTGAAGATCATATAAGAATAGACCTCCTCTATAAAATATAAAACAATATCTCCATGCTAAAGTAAGGGGGGGAGCCCATAAATCTCAATGAGTGGAGCTGTAACTTCTGAAACAGCAAGGTGAGGCGGAGCTCGTGTTGGAGCTCTGGCGGCGCCCGCTTTAAAGCAAACAAGCAACAGCACTCACCACGCCAAAAGATATTCTTATGCTTACATTTCAAAATGCATATTTTCAAGCAGCAATTACAAAACTTTATTAATGGACAATGCATAACCTCTGAAAAAAATACTGTATGAAAACATCCCTGCTACTTTGTTTCAAAGTACAAAACCTCTACCAATAAGTTGCTCCAGAGTAGCAAGAAGTCCTTTTGTTTTTATGTGTTTTTTTTTTGTTAATATCTTTTTGTTTTTTTTTCCACCTTTGTTTTGTTTTTATTGAATAAAACTCAGTCCTCACAGAGTGTCATAGCTATGACAGTCTTCGCCATCATTTGACTTTGCTGAAGGATCCAGGAACATGCAAGCCTCGTAGTGGAGGTGCTCAGGAGGCTCCTGAAGGCCTGAGGGAGGTTTGACAGCCGGAGCTTAAGCCAGGGCTGGGAAGGCCTCAGGGTCGTCCACGTTCGGCACAGACGTAGATGACTGCAAGCAAGAGCGAACGGAGAACACGCTTAGGACGGGAATTAACTAAGTGGCTAACAAGCAGCAGCTATGCTCCAGATTATTTACCCTGTCAGTCCTTCCTCCGCGTGCCGGCCTGGTGGTCTCGGCGCGCTCGGCACGTTCCCCACGCCCGCGGCCTCCCCGGCCGCCGCGGGGTCCTCCGCGCCCGCGGCCAGGACGGCCAAGGTCTCCGAAGTTTATCTCCAGCTGGGACGTGATGTCGTTGGCTGGTTTCCGGAAGTGGTGCTCCTCGTCGCCCTGAATTACCAAAAAAAAAAAATCCAAGAGGGTTTTATTAATTAGAAGCGTGCTTCCGCAGCCCCAACGCCGTCTGCATACAGGTTTAGATTGAGCCGCTGCACGCAACGAGCAACACTTTACCTTGGAATCATCGATGTCAAGCTCAGTCAGATCACCTTTCTTGTCCTGTGTTAAGAGAAGTTCAGAATATAATCATCACATCAGAAAAACCCAAACATAAGCGTGTACTAAAATGTTAAGAGACATTTGACAGCTAGTCTGACTAATATGTACAGCGACAGCGCATTAGGGGAGCATATTTATTGTATTATTTATCATGATAAATTTATTAATGTGATCAAAAATCTGATTTATTGTCATAAATTTCAATTAACAATGTTTAAAACTCCCCAAAATTGTTTGTATTGTCAGGACTGTTAGTTTTACTATTTTTTCCACAGTTTGTTCAATTAAAGTATTGATAAGTATCAATAAATGTTGAAAATATGATTAAATGTAATTACTGTGTGCAGTTTAGTGATACAAATCACACTTCTTTATGTGACTGGTGTCCCATCACAAATGGGAATGTTTTTCAAGAACATTATTTGTGCTTGTGAGGATATGATTGCTCTCACAGCCACACAGTTACCTAAAAGGCTAACGAGCAGCAGCCTTGCTCCAGATTATTTACCCTGTCAGTCCTTCCTCTGCGTGCCGGCCTGGTGGTCTCGCCGCGCCCAAGTTCTTATCGTCACTTTTACCATTATTATATTACTACTAAATATTGTGATAAAACTACATTCCTGTCACCCACCCCTACAATGAATTCTTCTTTCTGCTACACACTGGCATTTTGAGATTTTCCTAAAGCCCAATTTCACCTCCTCTCATCTGTTTTGTAGCACAACTAATAAACCATCTAATGTCAGCTCGTTCTACTAGTCTTAGTGTCATAACAGAACAGTGAATAGATATAATCTTGTTCACTCTTAACTAAAAATGTTTCATAAAAACTATTATTACATTTACTGAGCATTAAGCTAAAAATAAATAGTAAACATAACCCAACTACAGCACTAATAAGCAGCATTGTGTTTAGTTTCAAGTAAAATTAATTGGATAATGTTTGCAGTTTAGTTTTCAAGTCGTGCCAGGATGCTTATGTCGACTTCAGAAACATATCTAAACAGTATTTGCCTCTGTTAAAACGTGAGGTGGGGCTTTAGGAGCTTCGGGAAACGCCTCACCTCGGCCTTGGACTTGTGCAGCACAAATCCTTTGTTCCAGTCAGCGCCCTCGTTGGCCTTGCGGATGTTGAACTCGACCTTGGCCCGCTCTTTGTCCTGCATGGCCTTCCATTCGTCCAGAGTCATCTCCTTAGGACCTTCTTCCTTCTGTTCTTCAACCTCATTCTCCCTTCAACACACACAAACGCAAAGACATGTTAGCATGGGCATGTTTAGCAACGGTATCTTTAGTTCCACATTGTCTTCCTTCATTGGAACAACAACTTACTTGTTCTCAGAGTCGGCGGGTGGATGTTCCTCTCCTTCTGGGTTCTCCTCGGTGACGTTAGACTGGTCGAGCTCACTGCGGAGAAAACAGAAAAAAACCTCAATATCCTCCATCGTTACGGCTGCGACTTCCTTACAAACTAGAAACATGTCAAGTTTTTGCATCTGTCTTTTGAAAGCACTCACTTCAGTTCATCTTTAACTGTGCCCCAGTTGTGAGATCCACTCCCACCACGCTTGTCCTCACCTTTCAGACTACTGGAGAGGGAAAGAAAACCCCCCCCCCGAAACATCAATCATGATAACAACACACACGCAACATGAGCGCAAACATCTTGAGCACAAATGATTCGGGTTTAATTCAGACCATGAAGGGGTTCAAAGGAACACTTACGATCGGTCGCTGCCACTGTGTCTGTCAAATTCCCGTTTTCCCCTGGAGTCGAATCCGTCGCTGCGGCCCATGCCGCGGCCTCTTCCGCCGCGACCTCCCCTGCCGCCGCCGCCGCCACGACCCCTCATTGGCCTATCACCAACGGGCCTGAGGAGAGAGAGAAAAAAAGTCAACCATAAGCAAGTAATTATGGAGATTTGTATTTAAACTTGCCATCAATATTTAGTTTTGTGGAAATAAATTACATTTTGTTTCTTATCTGCTACAGATTCAAGTTTTCTAAATGTTCATGCCTTTCTATGTATTTTCTCAATATTAATAACTTTAAATGATGAATTATGTTGGACTCCGAAATCTGTTCCTGCAGTATTTAATAAAACATCAAGCAGTTCATCTACTTCATAATTCATCAGCTAAATGTTAAATAAGCTCTTTTTCATGTCTTTACTAACTACTTTATGCAAACAAAAAAAGCATAGATGAAACTATTTAAGCTTTTCCTCACTGATAAGTTTTGGTTTTTATTAAGATATGATTTAAAGAGTTTTTTTCCCAAGAGAGATAAAACCAGTTCCTTGTTAGAAGCTGTAGTTATAAAACCAACAGAAAATCTAAGAAATACAAGATTAAACCCATTTATGCACATTTCCTTAACCTTCTTCTGATCTGTGATAAACTGTAAATGTCACATATATCCTGTAGGTTGATGCATTTATAGATGGAGTTTGTAGTTTTGATGCAGTTATTAAATAGGGTCAAAAGAAAAACTAATGGACTACAAATTTCTCATCTATTTTATGAATTTCAGACACACTGATGTGAAGTTTTGATTTATTGGAATTTTTGAAATATAGAAATATATAGCATGCATTTTAAAATCACATTAGTTGTGTAAACATGCACAACGTTGGAGATATTTAGACGAGACAAGTGGGGGTAGGATTCAATAAGCTCCATGTCAAACTGGATATGAAAATGTTATTACACTATTTTTTGTTTTCTCTGACACTTTACCTGTTCAAAATAAGAACAAAGATAACTAATAAAAGTTTTATGTAATTAGCTTAAAATAAATAAATAAAAATACTCTAACTGAAGTATCAGTTTTGGACTCTAGTTATGGTTCATGTGCCAGGCTGGTATATTATCAGTCCAAACTCACTTCTCCACGGAGAACTCGCCACCCTCGGGTTTCTCTGCGGCTTCGCCGGCAGGCCGCTCGAAGCGGCGGGGCGGCCGCCTGTCCACAGGCCGTCTGTCTGCGGGGGGCCGTCCGTCTCCCTGTCCGCCCTGAGGTCTGGAGCCTTCGCCCTCTGGTTTTCTACCCATTCTCCTCATGCCAGCACCTAGGAATTGAAATAATCATTTTTTTAAAAGTGATCAGATGACCTGCAGCACTGCCAGATCAACACCCAACACTGAGTCAGGAGACAAGAAAAAGAAACAACATTGTTCCGCACAAGTGGAGCAAATAATTGCAATTAATGTGGTCAATAAAGACGAGGAGAGGCAGGGGTGGGTGGGGTTGTTGGCAAGTTGGTGATTCAGGATTTCTCTGAAAGGTTATTTCTCAGCCCTAACGTGAGTTTCGTAATTTACTTTTAATTTGTGATAAAGTTACCTCGCCAGATCTACTGGGATTACTGGTGACCCAGTTATTTTTTTCCCTTACTTGTGTCAGAGCCACCAGCCCAGTGTAACACAAGTCCCTCCCATTGACTAAATCGCCTGATCCAGAAATAGATCCGCTCCACTACACCACAGCGGCAGCTGGTGGAACCACCATCAATGCACCTGTCTCATCCTCTCTCTCAGGCAGATAAATATGATTCTACTTGTCAGCTGATGAAAACTCAATTACGCAGAAAAGAAATTTTCAAATCTGATTCAGTCTAAGCTTTGTAGGCAGCGCCTTTTCACCTAAAAGTCACGCGCAGGGCAAAAACCCGGTGATACAAAAACGATTAATCGTGTACATATGCGATTTGTTGCAAATCGACCGCGTGCGGAGTGTTTATTGTGCGCCAATAGGAAGTAAGAGTGTGGAGGCTGTGCCTTAACACGCCCTGCAGCCACGAGGTTCAGCTCCGCCGGAGCGGACAGATCCGCATGTCAGTAGAGAAATCCGCCAAAACAAAAACCCAAACTGAAGCTCACACCTATCTTCTCTACACGTGTTACTGCCCTCTCACATGTTCCGGATATCTTTTTTTTGTCTTTCGCAAATTTTAAACTTTAACCAATAATTGTTAGGTTTTTTTACATGATTCTCGATTTATGGAGCAACAAGTAGTTTGGCTTCGAGTGGCTCCTGAGCGGAGCTAACGATTTAACTGAAGCACGCTGGTAGTTAGGCTCTCTGTTCAACTAGGCCCTCTGGGGGTGTACAGCTAAAACTAGCTGGGCCGCAAACTGTTTATCTTTGTATCGCAGCAACCTCGCGTCCCCTGTCGTAAATTATGTTTGGGTAAAAGTCGTTGTTCGTGCAAATGTCATTTATCTTAAGGCATTAAAATAGCGAGTAAGCCGACCTCATGTCACTATGCCCGGTTATAACGGCTAGCTGGTAACCGAGCAACTTAGCCTGTTAGCTTAAATTTCTAGGCAGCTCTTTTGACTAATTGGAGCCCAAAACGTGCATTAAATATTACCATCTTTCTTAAGTGGGACTGGAGCCTGGGTTTCCTCCTTCTTATCAGCCAGCGGGATCTTTCTGTCCTTTTGGGACTCCTTCTTGGGCTGCTTGGCAGCCTGCGCTGCAGTCTTGGCGGCACCAGGAGCTGCAGCCTCCTTCTTCTTCTTAACTTCGGCTTGCTTCAGCAGCTCGAACGGATCCGACTCGTCGTCAAATAACTGGTCGAACCGATTGGTTATGGCACAGCCAAAACCTTCTTGCATTTGTCCGGGCATGATGGCGCCCCTTCAGCAGGATTTTCCTCCGATTCTACGAGGCTTGGTGCGAGCACTTCGCTAGATGAAGCCACAAGATGGCTGGGAAAGGACCTTCTTCTCTTCCGGCACGGTAGACATCCGGGACCTCGGAGTTTGCGCGGGTGGGTTGTGTAGTTTCCGTGGAAACCCGTAGCCATGATAGCAGCTAGGGAGTAGATGAAAGAAAAACTCAATTACCCACAATGCAAATGTTTTTGAATCGCTTTGCAAAGGAAAGCATGGTCGCCCCGGTCTGCACTCTGTTGTTGTTTTGACTTTTAGGAAAGAACTATTTAGTTGTCAGGAGTGCTTTTCTCAGCAGTTTGTCCGTTTTAAAACTTACATTAGCAGATAACCTGCTAGTTCTTTAATATAATTCAAGACCACAGAGGAAGAAATATCTTGATATTAGGGATTAATTTGTTTTTTAAAAGGACAGGAAATTAGTTGGGCCTAATTATTTATCAAGTTCACAAGAAATGACCCCAGAAACACGTCTACACACTAATATCTAGATGTTTAAACCGTGCTGCAAGTTAAAATTATTTCACTCTTGTTTGCCTACGCCCTTGCTTTTGGCAGTAAGTTTTAACCTACAGTGGTGCACATGTTACATTTGGCAATTACAGAATCAAGAATTGGCTTTTTTATTTGCAGAAATGTGTATTTTTTTGCTGTCGTCAATTTTTTTTATTGGTGTGGATAGCATCTTTACTTATTTTGTAGAATATGTTTACTCTCAATTGAGTATTGAGGAAAAAATTAAACAGGTTAAAAAATGTTCATGTGGTTAAAACACATAATTGGAGGAGGGTTCCATTAAATGACAGAGAAAATGCTAGGCTTATGCAGCTTGCCAGTGAAGTGCATCTGGAGCAATGAAAGAAGCTCAACAAAACATTTTCCACACTTTAAGAAATGCAACACTCTTTTTGCAATCACACTCTTTTAATTAATCGGTCTTGTGCATAGATTAATTCAACTCCAGTGTTTTTTTAAATAGTATTTATTACACATTTTTCCATCGTAAAAAATTGTCAAAAATATTCAGTCTTTTATTTATTTTGAAACTGCATCTCCCACAACAGTAAAACTTACAGGGGGAAAAAAAATTTAAATCTAAAGTACCACATTTAGAAATAAAAAATTTTTAACAACACCACAAGGACTACAACTGTTGGTACCCCATTTTCAAATATATTTTCTCCTAACATTTGATAAGGTTACAGAATACATTGAAAAAAAGAGGTCAAGCTTTTCTACTGGATTAAGTTCTGGTAAGGTGATCTAGTGAGTAAATTCTGTTGATTTATGTTTGGTTAATAATTCTACTAAAGGACCCAGTGGTGACCCATCAGGCACCACAGCATCCCACGTTCTCCACGGTGCAGTAAAACCATTTGGAGTGTTTGTGGTCAAAAAGTTAAATCTTATAGTTTCATCTGACCAAAGCACAAGGTTCTAGTCAAAGTCTCAGATGAACAAACTCCACACCTTTAAATTTGTGATGGTGTGACAAAAAAAACAAAACTTCTCTTGCATCGCTTTCAAACAACTGGTTCCAATTATGCAAACGAGCAGAGACAAAGTCTGTCCATCTTTTCTGCACTTCTCTGTAAAGACCTCCATTATGATCATATTTCCCCTTTGTGAAGATAAACAGTTTAAAGCTTTTTAATTATTACTCTGATTGTAGGTTGGATCAACATGAAGGAGGCAGCTTTCCCATGTCTCCATTTTAAGATCGGCACACATTGAACGGCATGTTCTCTTGACTTTCCAGCATTGATCAGTGGCTGTGTGAAATTGGACTGTGTCACATAAAGTCATACAGTGACGTAAGAGGATTTACAACCCCGCGAAAATTTCCCCCACTGAACAAAAGTACTCACTTCAAAAATTGGTGGGCCTATTCAGTAACATTTTAATTATGTTCTCCCTTTTTTTGTTTTTTTAAATTGTTTTTATTTGCAATAGTTTACTTTGAAAGCAGATTTTCTCTTGTTTATAAGGCCCGGCCCCCTTTATTCATGATCACGGTGATGACCCGCTCAGCCGCTTCTGAGCACAATCAATGCTCCTGCTCTCCATAAAGAAACATGACGTCTCCAGTTACTAAAGCTATGATAGAGTCCTATGCGCTCATGGTCATGGTCATGGGTACATTTTTCGTCTACTTCTGCGGAATGGTGTGGGCGTTTTGCAACCCCAAATTGAGCGAAGCGGAGGAGGGAGAGTGCGCCGCTGGAAACCAAGCCGGGGAGCCGAGGCAGCGCCGCTGGATGTGCGCACCAGGTTCCCCACAGCGGGACGTCAGGTGCGCCGCTGGGCTTCTGCAAGTGGCCGCGCCGCCGTACACCGCGGAGACACTCACCCAGAGCACATATGTCAACTTCTGGGAAGATGATGACGATGACGACGACGACGATGATGATGACGACGATGAAAGTCTGCTGTCGGACAGCGCTGCGTTTTGTCTGGATAATTTGGGGATTGATAACCAGATTACAAACAGTCCCTCCTGGATTGCAATGTGATGACTGGACGCCAACTTCTTAGAAAATCGGTAATATTCTTATGTTATTGTTTTCTTATCATTTGCTCCATATTTCAGAAAATGCACGACCCTGTTGACATACTGCAAAAGCTACACTAAAATGTTTTGGGTTGAATAATTTGCATTAAATTCATGACCAACTGGATGAGTTTTCTTGAATGTGCCTGACGTTGAGCTATTTTACAAAACAGAGTGAGTAAAAATTTAAGAGTAGTTGTACCCAAAAAATACCTGTGGCTAAATAGAAATGTTAGCCACATTTCTGAATTGTTTAGTTGTTTCGATAATCACAGATCCTCTCCTCCCCCCACTTCGCAATTATCCAACGCTTTTGTCTCGTATATAAAACCCCCAATAAAATATACATTAAATTTTGAGGTTGCATAGAAAATGCAGATAAGTTCAACGGGTGTAAATTTTCCTGCAAGCTGCTGGTGGAAAAAAAATAGCATCTTCTCTCTTTCAGTGTGGAATGTGGATCATTCAGCTCCTTCAGGTCTTCAGTGAGGGGCCTGCAGATTGTGTTTCTGCCAGTTTCTTCCTTGTGTCACTTTCAAGTTGAAGTAATTTGATATATAACGACTCTGATGTCTCAAAAGTAATGTCCATCTGCAAATGGGAAAGCACCACATAACATTTAGCTGTTTTAAACAGATTATTTTTAAACATAATTCACATTTTAGGAAAACAACAACAAAAAAACATCCAGTTACTTGCTGCACCTTATGGGGTTGGGTGTAGTTGTTTCCAAGCCCTGATGTTAAGCTGTGGTATTTAGCATAAGGATCCAGAGATTCAGGCTTTTGCCTAAATAGCCAAAGCTGCCAAGAAGGGTAGAAATCAGAACATGAATTTGCGCAGAGCTGTTTTTTTTTTTTAAAGTGATAACATTTTTGTTTTACCCACCAAAGCCTCAGATCCATTATAAGGTGTCAGGGTAAAAGTGTTGGTAAACACCCTGATCTGTTGGCAGGAGAAGGAGATGTTTGTCGTTATAGAATAAAAAAAAAAAAAGCATGGCCGTTTTTCGTGTTGTTCTCACACTTCATGAAGCTGAACCCACCAGCCAAAAGACAGGCATGAGCAGTGTCCACAGAAAGGCCGGAAACGACGGGAGAATGCCAAAGGTCAGGTTTGTCATCACAAATCCAGGCGAGACGACAGATGAGTACAAACCCTAAAGCAAAGGCTCGTATTGATTCATTTTTTTAGCATTAAGTGACGTTAAATGCATGCATTTTTGATTTTCTAACCTGCTTGTTGTAGTGCTGATTGAGAGACAGGCTGAGCAGGTCTGTGGCGTATTTGGAGGAGCTGTAAGGCTGAGTTCCTCTCCGGTGCTGTATGTCTTCGAGACTGAAGGCGGAACGGTTAGCGTTACTAGAGGAGGTCCAAACCAGCTGCGAGGTTCGACCTTCTTGGCACAGAACCGGCTCTAGTTCCCTAATCTGGGACAAAACAAAGAATCAATTCTGGATGCGCATCCCCAAAACTTCAGAATCGGGTTATTTCTATCGAAACTACAGAACTCAAATTTATTTTTATGAACCAAAAGCATGAAGTTGTGCTTTTTTGAGTTTAATAAACACTGGATAAATATTTGCGATATGTGCTTTAGTGCATGCGCAGAAATAAAAATACTACCTCTATCAACGAATACTGTTAGCGATTAGAAATAGCAATCGCTATAAACTATCAAAGAAAACCGCAAATTAGTATCATCCTGAAAAACTCTGATTTCGGCTTTGTCTTCAGTTCAGCCTTACAGGGTAAAAAAAACAACTGATTTTGCACTGCACCAATAGCACCAACGATTCCTTGCCATCCAACCATGAACCTCGCAAAAGTCACTCATCGATGGCAACTTAATACAATCATAAATTCCCCTGCAGAAGCAAATTGAGCTGAATAATGTCTGCCGTGACCTTAGGCTCTCAATGTGCTGTTAATTTTTAATGAGGACAGTTGCTAAGTGACAAACGGATTCAGTGTCAGCCTTGCTTCTTTCCATCAAGGACACACAGGCTGCCTGCAGAAAACCAGAGACTGGCTGAAAGCAAACCTTTGTTTTTTTTTTTTTTATCATTTAGGAGTCAAAACATCCTGCAGCAGCGACTTACGAGAAGGAAGTGACCAAAGAGGTTGGTGGCAAAAACTTGCTGCAAGCCGTCAGGAGTGACACCATCTTTCTGAGTCAGAATCCCGTCACCGGTGGCAAACATAGTGATCACCTTACTGTAAGCACATATTTAACAAAATGAATGAGATGAAAGCACTGAAAACAACCAGTTACTTTTCTTTATTGATTTATTTTTAAAGATAAATTTGTTCCGCAAAAGGCCTTGATACAGATTAATATTTTATTAATTGAATTTAATTCATTTATTCTGTTTTTGTCTTTACTTACAAATATATGACTGAAGTCAGTTATTTACCTGGAGAAGAGGCCTCTAAAAAAGGCCTTTGCGTCAAATTCTGGGTTTGGCATGATGCCGGCATTTAGGTAGAGGTAGTCCAGCCGATTGTACCTGAAAATGACAAAATAATAATAATAAAAAATGGAATCCTGTAGCACGTTTCTGAGGTGCAGACGTAAACTTAAGTGTGTTGCGAATTCTTTTTGAAAATGCCTTAAGAGGGGAAAAACTAAAAGTCCATCCTCCCACCTGACTTTGACTTCCTGCGCCGTTCTGAGAACAGAGGAGACGCTGCTGGTGTCCATCTGCAGCAGGTCCACCTGGGCTGCAGGGTGAGAGGCCAGCAGGGCAGCGCGCGCCGCCTGAGCTCGCTGCACGTTCCTGCAGGCCAAGCAGAGTAGCAGGCCCTCCGTGTCGTGTGAGAGGAGACGCTCGCACAGCGCGAGGCCGATGCCACTGCAGGGGGAACCGTTAGACCGTTTTAATGTTACAACTATACAATTAGGACATAATATAATAATTATACGCTCACATATGCATTAGCATTAAACATAGAAATGAAATGAGAAAACGGTTGGTGAATTGAAATGTTCAACTTCTTGTACAGACTTAAATCCAACATTTCCCCGATAAGTGAAAGCACCACGCCTGTGCTTGTTATTGAGTGAAGAAAATTCAAGGTGATCCATTTCCAGGATCAGTGGGTTTTTTAAAAAAGAAGCCAGAGGAAGCACAGATGCTATAGGAAGCTGTTTATGTTTTTTTTTTCTCAAAGTGTTTTATATGACTGCTCTCCTGTGCATTCAGGCTTCCACAGCACAACTAGACGTCAGGAGGTGCTGGTCATTTTGCTCCATCATATCGTACTGTTGCAGTTTTGGTGGTTTCATGCCTGGCTTTTTTTGTGTATGAAACACCGAAGGGCAAAATGGATCTTGAGCGATTCAGAAGATAAAATGAAGACTATATATATTTTAAAGCAAAATTGTGTTGCTTGATCTTTTTGGGCTGTAAACCTCAGTCTGCTTGTGGGACATGTAGGATTTTAATATATTGTTAGCATTGTGGAAAACCCAAATCTAAGGTAAAAGATTATCATTCTGTTAGAAATACTGAGAGCAATGTTTAACGCACAAATTGCAAATATGTTGAATATAGTAAAACCCTGTTTCACACTGACCAATCTCTCTCTCTCACACACGCGCGCGCGCACACACACACACACACACACAGTGTGACGTCTCCTCTGCTCCTTTTTTATGAAATTATTGACCTTTCACAGCAAGAAAGACATTTTAAAGCTGTTATAGTACTTAAAAGAAGAAAAACAGGATATTTGAAATTGGTCGCAAAAACAAGATCAGTACACATTTAACTAAAAATGACAGCACAGTTGATATAATCAATGTTTAATGGAACAATACTTTATTCTGCCTGAAATGATTGAACTTTTAATTGGTTTCGTGAAGTACGGGGCTTCTCATAACAGAGGTTATAAATTGGGTTGTTACCTGTTCGCTCCGGTCACCAAAACCACCTTTTTCATCTTGGTAAAGCCAAAACCTGTAGCGCGACAGGAGAACTGGGGGGAAAAAGGTTGCGCGTCTGGTTCAGGAACTGGTTTCCTCTTCTGTGGAATCATAGTTTAGCTCCACCTCCCTTGTTCTGATTGGATCCTGAGGCAGCACTCCAGCCAATAAGATCTTAGTACGCCTCAGCCCAGCCACAAAGGTCCCGCCCACTCCAGACACTGAAAAATTGGATCACAGGAGCAAAACAAGGAGTCCTGACCAAGAGAAAGAGTACGTTAGGACTTTTATTTGAATTTTTGCCATCAAGGTTTAAGTTTTGTTTACAACACATAAATCTTGCAGAAATGCAACCATTTTCATACAAAAATATCCTAAAAATAAAAGAAACTATTACTTTATTCAAATGTTTTTACTTTTTTTTGCACTTCTAACAATATTGAAAGAAGAATGAATGCAATGAAACTCATAAAAGTGTATCAATTTGAACCTGAGCTCGATATCTTTTTACCCTGCTAAGCAGAAAAAGAGTCACAATTGTCTTTCACGGGTGAGACGACTGGGCTTGTGTTTAAAGATAAAAACATAAAGCAAGAACAAGTAGAGAAAATCAACGAGACAGATGCTGCATGAAGTCCAGACGCACCAGTAAAAGATATGAGCTCTAAACTAATGCACTTAAAGTTGATCTTCATCGACCGTGCTCTTTCCAACCATCCAAGAAAATTCATTGTTATGGTGAAACTCTGAAGCAGAAAAAATTAGGAGTTTTTCCCTAAAAAACTTCTAATTATAAGGAGCTATTGATAAGAAATAGCTATAGACATCTAGAACCAGGGTTCTTGTAAATCTTTGATGATATTTTCCTAACCTTCTCAACTTGTGACTCTTTTCTAATGTGTTTGTAAAACGAATGGATGGATGTCCCAAGGAGTTTTCTTCTTCATGCCTTTCGTCTGGAAAATACTTGGATCAAACTTTTCTCTTTTCCTGATTGTCTAGGATCCCTGCAGAAAACACTTACCGTCTTTCTAATCACACCTGCTGCACACACACACGCTTTGCATCAACACACGACACACGACAACAACCCAGCACGAAGTTCCAACGGGATTTCTTCAAAGCATATTCAACTGCAGACAAAAGGATGCCGCAACAGATTTTGCAACAGAAAGAAAACGTATACAAATCAAAGAAGAAGAAATGCTGCAATAAACCAAATACGACACTCTGGTTTGAGTGCATATTCTTATGCACATCTATAAACAAGTCATAAACACAAGTCAATTTATAAATACTGATACAAAAAAAAATGATACATGAAATTTAAACATATCTATTGGAAATACACAGTCATGTACACTTGTTAAAACTACTTCAGGAAAATGGCAGGGAGAAGGGAAAAAAATGCACTCATTGTTATTTTTACTTTGTGTGTATGAAGTTTTTCTGAACATGATAAAACTATTAAAATATAATCAAATATGAAAGTAATCATTGACTGCACTTTCCCTTTCTACATTCAAGCAGTCTTCCAAAAGAAAAGACAAGAAAGCAGTATTTCAAACAACACTGTAACATGGGATATATAAACCACTTATTACACATTGCATTTAGACATAAACCAAACAGAAATAGTAAGGAGATTCAGGTCTGGTGTACTGTTGCTTTGTTGTAAAAATGCTGGAACGTTGGCTGCAAATCTTATTCCACTCCACCGTCTGTTTATTTTGCTTTAAACGGGGCCACATTTGTAAGAATAAAAAAAAACAAGTTAAATCTTCTCTTCAGTATATTTTGTTATTGACTCCTGTTTGATGTTATCTGTTGGATTGGAGAATGGAGGTTTGAAAAACAAGACATGTTGCCACTTTAACATCCTGGCACATCCTTGTCATGTCTTAAATTGGACGATGTGATTATTTTGGTGACTTCAGGATAATTATTATGCCCAACCTAATCCCACACGTGTTCAGTGGGTCTGAAGTCAGGCCTGCAGGCCGGTCAAACCAACCTGCCTGTATCCAGTCTCTGATAAACCTCTGTGGGGTAACAAGTGACGACTTCACAGTACCCTGGTACTCAACCTTGCTGTTCAATGTATAAATGCGTTTTCCTTTTGAATGTGGCACCACTGTAGGGGACATAAACAGGTATGAGATTCTTTTTTTTTTTTCCAAGAACAATTCTGCAACAAAGAAAATAAATGTCCAGACACAAGTCTCCCTACTTTTAGTGTTTAGTTTTAAAAGTGCCAAATGTCTCTTGCTACATTTAAATGTTGGCTTCCTCCACACCCACCCGACAGTTCATGCCTCTCTTTTCAAACTGTGATAAAGTACTTTGTCTAAATTTATGCTTCATAAAAATAAAACCTTTGCATTAACTGGAATACAGATCAACCTAGATTATTCAGTCCTCAAAAATGGAGCATGGAGCCAGCAGGTGGCCTCCCATCCTGTCTCTGTTGAATAGGAGCGTAGCTTAAACCTGGACATCCTGCGGCATCCGTTTCTCCAGAGATTTGCGCAGACTCTACAGTGTCTTAAACACTACGCAGGCTTAAGGCTGTAAATCCACCAGGGCTCTGTGTAATTCCTGGAAGGAGGGCCGCTCCTTGGCGTTCCTCCTCCAGCAGTTCAGCATGACCTTGTAGAGCGAGGCCGGACACAGCACAGGTTGAGGCAAGTAGATCTGCGAGACCAAGGGCGAGACATGAAATACATCGCTAAATTATTTTCCCCACTCGTGAAATTAGAACCGTTTAGTCGCCCTCACCTGTCGTTTCTGGTCCCTGAAAAACTCCCCTGTGTTTTCTATCACCTGCTCGTCGGTGAGCTGGGAGTACGGCTGCTCCTTGCAGAAGTTCAGGATCTCCCACAGCGTCACGGCGTAGGCCCAGACGTCACTCGCCGTGGTGAACTTACCCTGCACAAACGGAGATGTTGCGTTGTACGCGGTTTGACACAACCGTAGCAAAGTGGATTTACTTGAATACATCACTTAAGTACAGCTTTTGAGAACTTGCACTTCACTTGAGAAGGATTTTTGTGGAAAACTTAATACTTTCACTCCACTACATTTTAATGCTGAATTTTGTTTTACACCATTAAATTTCCATCATGTTACTTCTGTTGGTCTTATTGTGTAGTGTCTACTGTGTTACTCTAACACACAGTAAATTTACACACTGCACCCCTAAGCGATGGGTGGCAATATGCAGCTTTAACCGGTTGCAAGAAGAAGAAGAACCCTTTTTGTCCTAGTAGTGTTGCCTTATGATGTGAATGAATAATACATAAAACTGCCTAGTGTCTTTGAGCATCCAAAAAAGCTAGAAAAATATAAGACATTATTATTGATGATCTGGGATCTGTCCAGAATAGGACTACACTCCAGTGAAATTTAAATACTTAAAGCACATACTACAGTTCTCCAACTTAGGTAATAATTTGACAGAGCTACTTTTACTCTTACAGGAGTAATATTTGACCAGTAGGAAAATTTCTTCCACTCAAGTAGTGAAACTAAGAACTTGCGCCCGGTACAAAGTCGTGTTTCAGCAGCAGCCCTCACCAGCAGGATGCTCTCCCATGACATCCAGCGTATGGGCAGCACCGCTCTGCCCTGGATGCGGTAGTAGTCGCCACTGTACAAGTTTCTGCTCATGCCGAAGTCAGCTATCTTTATTGTGTAGTTTTTCCCCACCAAGCAGTTCCGTGTGGCCAAGTCTCGGTGGACAAAGTTCAGGGAGGAGAGGTACTTCATCCCCGAGGCTATCTGGGAGGCCATGTAGCACAGATCACCGAAGCTGAAGGGGAGATGAGAGACGTCACCATGTGGTGGGAAGACAAAACTACAAATGAAATGCGATGGTCGCTGGCTGACCTGACAGTAGGTGCGTTGCTGAGGAGAGCGAGTTGTCCCTCGGGTTCATGGCGGGACAGAAACTGGTTGAGGTCTCCATTTTCCATGTACTCTGTGATCATACAGAGCGGGTCGCTGTAGATGCACACGGCTAGCAGACGAATGATGTTGGGGTCCTTCAGACGCGACATGATCTTTATCTCTTTCAGGAAGTCATTCCTGTCCATGTAGAAAAAGTTTGCGCAAGTTGCTTAAGTTTATTTTTATATAAATCAGGTGAATAGTAACCTCATGTTTGCTTTCATTTGTCGTTATATTTCCAGCACCAACGACGAAGGCAGCGCACCTTGCATTCTTGTTGGCATCTGAGCGGAGCATCTTCACAGCCACTAGCACTGGCTGGCCCTCTGGGACGTCAAATAAGTAGTCCTCATTTATAAACTCCTGCATTCCCTCTGCTTCACAAAGATGCACCTGAACCAGCAAAGAATAAAAAAAACCAAACAAACAAACAATTAAGGGGTTTAACATTTGCTCGTGCTTTTTTTTTTTAAGTGAAGTTGTATGTACGGCAGGAAAGTAAAGAACTCGCACCTCTCCAAACTGGCCCTCTCCCAGCTTCTCCTTAAATGCGAGCAGTTTTCGCGGGAACTCCTCCACAACGACGTCCTTCCCGGACAACAGGTCCATTGTCAACGCGGGGATGGCGTACGTGTTGCCTCCGGTGACGCCTTGCAAGTTGACGATGTCTGCCTCTGCGTAGTGGGGGGCGCCGTCCTGCACCACAGTTTGAGTTGTGGACTTTGAAGCTGCAGTGGCGGCCGAAGCTGCAACACATCATGAGACACAGTAGCTGAAACCACAACTGGATGGACGCTTCTCATGGGAAACTATTTGAACCTTTTCACGTTATAACCACCAACTTTAATGTATTTGATTGTAATTTACAGGCTAGCTAGACAAACACATCATGCATTTTTTGTGAAATACGATGGAAAGCTGCATGTTTATTTTGTATACATTACATCTTAAAATCTGAAAAGTGTGGTGTACATTATTGTCCAGCACCTTTAATGCTACAGTATGTAACTTTAATAAAAAAGAATGTTTTTTGTTTGTTTTTACATATTTGACATATGTGAAAAGACAAGCTCTTCTGCCTTCTCTCTGTGCTAACTAGGAAGAACCAATCAGAGCTAGGAGGAGGGTCTTTATACTGCCAATCACTGTCATGTACCTGCTGTTCACCCCCCCTTCACTCTCCTTGCTCTCTGCACATTACAGCTTCTCATCGTTAGCTCAGTCTGCCATGTATGCTCAGGCTATTTAGCGTAGCCACCGATGACAGCGTATAAATAGTTTTCCTGTTATAAGTTGTTTCTCCACCATTTGCACATTGAGTAGTTTGTACACAATTGTGATTGACAGCACCAAGACTTTTCTCCTGGCTCTGATTGGTTGTTTTTGACAGGGACTGGTGCATTTCTTCAGACAGCAATAGTATTGGGAGCTTAACAAATATGGTAAGCACATTTTTGATCAAAGTTGGATTCAGCTAAAATAAAATCCACTGCAACCATTTGTCTTAGAGGTCAATTCATTGATAAACACACTACTGCTATGTGTAGTTTCATCTCAGTTTAATATAAAGGTCTCCATGCTTTTTATTTAGAGTGTTTTAGTGAACAAATAGCATCATAAAGACCAAGAAACACAACAGACAGGTCAGTGTTGCTTAAAGCAGGCTTAGTTGAGGAAGCAAATCTACATTTTATGAAAAAGAGGACAGGAGGGGCACAAGAAGAAGTCCTGTTTCCTACATGTCAGACAGCAGAGACAGCATACATGTGGACGAAGTTGACCGTCTTCCACAGCGGCATCATGCTGTTGGGATGTTACTTTTCAGCAGGGACGGGAAAGCTGCTCAGAATTTATGGTATTACAGATGGAGCTAAAAACAGGGCTGGAAGAAACCATGTCAGGGGCTGCAAAAGACCTGGAAGGATTATGACCCTATAAGTAAACCATAGCTACAATGGAAAGATTCAAATGAAAGCAGATTAGTACAGTTGTCAACTGTACAACTGTGACATTTGTACAGTTGACAAAATGTCAGTAACTGATGTTACAAAAGCGGTAGAGAAACCCTGTGAATTGTGGTTATAATTACTGTAAACTCAGGAGTGGCTGAATAAAAATGTATGCCGTACTTTTAGCATTTTTATTTGCAAACACAAATGAAAAATCCTTGCTTTTACTTCCAATTTGCAATTGTGCTCTGGATTTAATTGGTCTTGGATAAGCAAATTAGGGGGCAAATCCTTTTTTTAAAAAAAAAAAAAAAAAAAGCACTGTGTGTTAATGTCCATGTGTGTGAGTGGATTTGCTGGCTTACCAGGTTCCTCTGAGCTCTGTGCAAACTCCGGCAGCTTACATATGAGGCGCGACGGCTCCTGGTAGTCTGGACCCAGAGGGAAGATGCGCTCGTAGGTGGAATTAGACTCCTGTTCGCCGGCTGTACCTGGCCGGTTGCCGGTGTGATTGTAGCTGAACGTCTCGCTCTGTATCGATAAGCTAGCAGTTAGTTCGTCGTCCAGGATCCGACGAGAGGCCTGGAATAAAACACGCGTGTCAGGGAGTACATCTGACCGTCTCCGAGAGGAAATACTGGAAATGCGTAAGATTATACTGTGTTTGTTAGTTGTGTCAATATATTTTAAAAAAAGAAGGGGGGGGGGAGTTCACCTTCTCCAGCATCTTCTGCCACACCTGTCTCCACAAAATGATGACAATGATGGCAACAAGGATGAATATGATGGCCACCAAACAGCCAATCAGAATGCGAGTGTTGCTGTCATCTACTTTATGGGTTGGGTCATCTTCTGGTGAGGGAGGAGGAGAGGTGCCTTTTAAAGATTTTAAAAAGAGACTTTAGTTTCACGTGCTTCCCAGTTAAATGAGAATTTTAAAAAGATACAAGTGTGTGAGCATCAAACAAACATTTATGTTTTTAACCAGCTGAGATATCGCTTGGCCTGCTTTACAACAAAACCTGGTATTTTCTTTGTGAAAAAGGTCAAAACTGACATGGAGCTACACTGTTTTACCAAACATAGTTGGTGACGTCCCATTCTCAACCCACGGAGTTTAAAAACACATGGCAGCCACAGTTTCCAGATGTACCAGCTTTAGTTCTTCTGGAAAGGTTTTTGACAGGTTTTAGGAGGGCTTTTAAGGGGACGCACACTTTAAAGTGGCAATGCAAGGCTTTGCCTACAAATGCATATTCCGAAACGTTTTCCCCAAACTATTACTGCGATACTCTGGAGGCCATTTGAAGTCTGGAAGACCGTGGAGTCTATACACCATCTGTGCGTCGTACCGCTCCTGGTTGGTTTTGGGATTTCATTAATTTAACTATCTTTAGCCTTTTCAGATTTGTGGACTTTTAAATTATTTTTTAAACTCCCTTTTACTATTAAACAGTTTTATTTTTACGTCTCTTCTATTTTGCCTCCCCTTGCCTGCATTTGGTTTCTCCATAACAACTAATGGCAGTGGAGACATAACCTGACATATTAATATTTTGTATAAATTTCACAGTGCTGAGGAATTCAAATCATATAAATAAACAAAACCTATATAAAATCATTTTTGTTTTTTCTATAAAAGAAAATAAAAGTTGTAATTTTTAAAAGAATTAAATTAAGACATTGCCAGATCTACTACAACTTAAAACCACTAATTAAAGCACACAGTTGTGTGACATTAGTTGCAAATAATGAAGATTAAAGCCCAGCATTTTGAAGGTTTAACTTGTTAGAACCTTAGATATTTAGCTTAGTGTGCTTCTGATTGAAGTTATTTCAACCAAAGAGGATACCAGTACTTAGTGTGCAATGTCCTCACTTCTTCCTAGCTAGAAAAAATATTTTAGTTCATTCTGTTTATTGAGTAAAACAAGATTAAGTTTTCATCAAATAATAAAAGACATTACACATGGTTAGGTGAATCTCTCTTAAGGAAGCATATTTCATGGATATTCCATCATAAATTAATCAAAGGAAAAAAAAAATACCCAAAACAAGTTTCAACTTCTCTAGTTGAATATATTACAAATACCAAAGATAATATAAATAAAAAAATATTTTTATACAAACTCTATGTTTCCAATTTTAGCAGGAATCAAGATTTAACCAAATAACTGAAAACGTTGCTCACAAATTATTAACCAAGCATTGCATGTGCATGTGAGATGTAGTTCCTCACCTGGCTTAGGAGTGGAAGGCGGTGTTGTGTTGTACATGGCTGTATCTGAAAAAGTTTCACCAATTGTTATTTGGGTTGAAAACTCATCTCAACAATTTCACTCCAGCACCAAATCAGCTCCGCACTGAATACCTGACTGGAAGGTGATTTCGCTGAACAGCATCCAGGCGTCAGCAAAGTAGAACTGGCACTTGATGGCGCTGGCCATGTGATTGGCCAGCTTGACGGTGATGAAGCGGGCGCTGGGATTCTTCTCGTCCTCCACGGGACTGAAGGCGAGCGGCGTTGTCTCCCAGTCGGAATCGGAGCGGAAGTGGCAAACCACCTGCTGGAAGGCCTTGACGTGTCGGGAGAACATGTTGTTGCAGTGGACCTGCGCACACGAGGGCATTCTCTGTGATGACGGAGAACGACGCCGAAGGACTTTAACGCCGCCGCGTCGGCTCGGGATTCTCACCTTCATGGAGGTGAAGTTTCGTATACGGTCAAACTCAAACATGATTTCAACAAATCCACCGGGGAAGCTCTCGTTGCTCCAGCCTACGTAGTCGTACCCGGGCCATCCGTTGTGGACGTGGCTGAGAGTGAAATCATCTTCTCCACAAACGCCGTCGGTCAGCTGGCCTAAGCCCTCTGTCATACTGAGAAACACAGAAGCAAATCTGTAAAAAGGGTGAAATCCACAGCCAATGAACTCCAGTCAGAAACATTTTCAGTCTTTTGAAGGTTATATTAGCCTCCTTGTTAATTCCTTTAATGAAACGTCCCTGTTTGTTACTTACAGTGCTGCTAATCACAAAACCAGTCATGATTCTGTTCACCATGGTTACACAAACAAAATAGTAAACTTTTGTTTTGTTTTCGAAAAAGCACAGCATCTGTGGTTTTCACAACCAGGAAGCTGAACTATAGTGATGGGAGACATATCCATCTGTGATCGAGACTTGATATTTTTAGCCTTCTTCATACTGTCAGACGGGTTCTGTTCGAGGCATTTGTTGGTTCTACACTGGAAGTAGAGTTAATTTCTACTAATCATTTCAAGAAATGTTCCTAATTACAGTTAATTCAATAAAACAAGGAAGGTGATCTCTTTTTCACTTAGAACAAGGTATGGTTTGGATAACTTTTGAAAGAACTTTTATTTTAAATCTGCATTTTGTGCTGACTAAGTTTGTCTGCTATTAAAATTTGTTTGGTAATCTGAAGCATAAATGTGACTGAAAAAGAAATAATAATAAAGAAATCTATAAAGGGATAAATACTTTTTTCACTGCACTGAATGGTTTACACAATATTTTATGTTAATTTATATTCTTGTTCTATAGCTGCACTGTTTATGAAAATGTTTTTTATATGCTTGCATAGACCAAAACAAATATATAAGAAACATTTTCATAAAAAGTTCCCTAATGCAACTTCAATCTTGTTTGATTTAATCAATAAATTGGCTCATAAATAAACTGTAATTAATTCCTAACACTAGGTGGCAGCATTACCAAACAAAATCCACTCTGTTACGGGTATTTGTCAGATTTTCTATTATTCCTCATTTTTGCTTTCCTCCTCCACTGTTTCCTTAACAGAGTGTTTCAGTGTCATGGAGGACATTATTCACGCTATAATCCAAACAAAACAAAAGCCCTGATTGGTCGATTCTGGGTCTTAAAGTTATTCAGTCCCGTTGACTCAGTTATTCCCAGGAGAGGAGGTTTTGCCTAACAATAAAACACCCCGACCCACTCACACCGCTTTGTTTCTTTGTTTTTACCATGGCAATGGGAACTAACATGGTGAGGAGGAAAAGCAGCGATCATTAGAGATGAGAGCTACATCAAACTAGCGCAGGAAGCAAACGATGAGGAGGAAAAGCACTGAACCGTCATTCACCTGTGGATGACGGCTCCATCGTAGACCGAGTCGTTGAGGTAAACAGTATAAGCAGGAAGGTTCATCTGTCGTCCTGCAGGAGCGTTATACGAAACCAGGCCATCTGGGAAGAAATGACAATTTCCTCTTCAGTTGTGGGGATTTTATTGACATTGTTCAGAAAGCCACAAAGTTTGCTTTAAACTGCACAGTTTAAGGTCGCCATGGTAACAAATGCACCAAGATACAGGTAGGATGTATAAAAATAAATGTCCATTTTGAGAATTTCAAACAAAACTTACTAAAGCAACAGAAAACAAAACAAGGAGATGGAAAATATTTGTGCTATGTGGGGAAACAGCACGGAAAATGGCTTAAACAAAGTCCTTTCCACAGACTGACAACTTGTTTGCAGCCTGCAGAGTTTCATTTATCAAAGAATGTGGGTCAGGTTTAGGGAAAGAAAGGGTGAAATGAACATTTTCACATCTCTCATCAAACACAGCTTTTCTTCTTTGCACAACAGAAACCAGACTTAACGGGACATCCGTAAGTATGAATTTGTAGTTTGGTGACGGAAATTACATTCCACAAAGTCAAATATTATGTTATCATAATATCCTTATCTTGTCTACTGGATTAGAGTTTACACAGCGCATTGTTATGCAATGATAACTGGAAATCAGCTGTCGCTCCCTTTCGTAACAGGCTCAAAGGTTAGTGTTGCTTTCACTGGTTTACGATCGTCCTTAAGAGGTCGCACTTCTTTAAATGCATTCTAAAGTGTTTCTCTCTGTGTTTTCTCTCCTGCATAGTTGAACTCAAACTCACCGAGCCACTCGCAGCCGTAGAGCTCCACTCTCATGCAGACGTTCATGGAGTGGTCAATGACAGGCATGAAGCGGACCAGACGAGCAATGATGGGGGGCTGCATGTCCCTGAGTGCGATGTCGTACGTGTTCCTGTTGCCCTCAATCACCTGCAGACGAAGCAAACATTTGATGACATCATGATCAGGCTAACTGATATCTGATCATCACTGTATTGTTTTTGTAAGAAAATTAAGCTCAATAATTAGTCACTTATTTGGCTAAGTGGCTAGTCAATAAGTCACTAATTAACTAGTGCCTAGAAAAAGTTTAACCACCTCTTAAAAGTAACCTATAATACTTCCTTGAACTGGTTAGGATGGGCCTATGGCAGGGGTGTCAAACTCCAGTCCTCAACGGCCACTGTCCTGCAGTTTTTAGATGAGCCACAGGTACAAAACACTAGAATGAAATGGCTTAATTACCTCCTTCTTGTGTAGATTAGATATCCAGAGCCTTGCTAATGACCTAATTATTCTATCCAGGTGTGGTGCAGCAGAGGCACATCTAAAGGTTGCAGGGCAGTGGCCCTCCAGGACTGAAGTTTGACACCTGTGGCCTACAGGCTACACAAAACATGTTCATTACATTTTTTTTTGTTTGCACAAGTTCATTCTTAGATAACAAGATTTTCGTCTGCTCACTTCTGCCTACTTTGAGCTCCTTTTAGAATCAGCTGTTCTTATCACTTAAGAAGCCCCAAATAAGCTGCTGCTGGCCATGTCAAAGTTTACACTCGCATGTGAAAATGGCTGCGAAAAGATGCGCAATTACGCAACCGTACATCTTTGAGAAGCAGAAGTGGAGCCTCTTGCCCAACCAACAAGAATGCAGCAACTGATTTCTGGATGGTAAGTCAGCAACAAACCACTTGTCTTTTCCAGCAGCCATTGTACAGCACACACAGCAGTAAAACCAGCTGACCAAACGGGCTGGAGCGCCGCTTGGGTTGCTAGGTGACGAGCTGAACGTCACTGGGGTTGACGACCTAGGTTACCCCTAGGTGAGGGGCTTTGTCTGCTGATTTGTGACGTTACATTTGCTTTTGAAACGGGTAATTGTACATACACCAAAATAATTAACTTATTCCCAAAAAACCGGCAGGGCAGATTTTTTAAGTGCTTGGGCTGTTTTTAGAAGCAGTAGAAACCCAAATGGAAGTACAAATGGAAATGTGAGTACATCTTTTTTTGTAAAAATCGCAACTTTCGGTGTAGATTAATGAAAATGCATTTCATGGGCCAGCACAAACATCTTCAAAGTTCTGATGAGGTGAATGTCACACTTTTAAAATAAAAAAGAAACTCAAAAGTGAGACATTCATTTACTTTTACCCTTCTTCCATCCTGCTCCCTTGGTACCCTGAAACCCTACGGTAAAATCCATTAAAAACTGGTTGCCTCAAGTAGTCACTCTGTGTGCTATTTAATTCTTGGACCCCCCTCCTGCCCCTCCATTAAATCCAAAATACTGTCAAAGTGAATTGTGGGGGTGGCACCATCATACTGTGGGAATGTTTCAGCAGGGAAAAGGTGCATAGATCTAAATTCAAGGCAATCCATGAGGAAACCTGATAGACTACATATCGGGGCACATTTTCCTTGTTGAGCAGGGCAACAACCATAAACACAACCTTATTCATGTGGTCCAGTCAAAGTCCAGCCTTACCTTACTTAAAGTCAGAAAGTCGGCGCAGCTTTTTTAACTATTAGTTAGAAGGGTCGACTCATATCATTATCTTCGACTTCTCGCCAGCAGGTGGAGTTACCTGTTTCCCCTGCCTGTTCCTCCATGAGATCCAGCGACTGCCATCCCGACTGTACTTAATCTTGTACATCTGGGCAAACTCGTTGCCCATTCCTCCAGCGTGACGGCCCTGGGTGCCCACAAGGGTGATGAAGTGGAGCGAACGCAAGTCGATCTGGAGGAACTCCTTCAGGTGGTCTGGCTCAACAGTTATCTCCGGACACCATGCGCCGTCTCCCTCCTCACCGTCCAACCTTGGAGGTAAAGATAAACGATTTGAAAACGTGGGAAGAAGAGGGCGCCAATGAATGGAGGATGTAGAGGGGGGAAAGATGTCAGGAGGAAGAGGAAACGTGGAAAGAAATGTAAAAGTGGGTGGAGTGGGGGATTTGAGCTCTTAAAGCCAGTTGTAAAAAGGTTCTGGTGAAAGGCTGCGTCGTAAATCGTTCAAGTGCTAGTTTAGGGGAAGGGCCTGGGAAGGGAGAAGGGTAGCAAGACAGAAATTCAACCCAGAGTAGAGGCGGAAAGTGTCTGACTTCAAGATCCTGATACTTAGCAAAGGCCACCCAAGTTCTACAGCGTACAGCTTAGCACACATCCCCACACACCTGCTCTCCTAATGGCACGTCTGTGAGCAGAATCGGTACCCCAGTTTGTGGTTTACGTCTCATAATCAGGCACAGGCACCTAACTGAACAAGCCACCCATGTGTTGCACTCGTTATCATGCTAAGAAACACGTGTCTGAGCTTGTGTGTGTGAGAGATGTACCTGCCGTATCTGGCAGCGGTAGATTCAGACCACTGACTGGAGGCAGAGATGTCCTCATCCGGTATCTGCCCACTCGACATCCCCAGAGCGTATCGACACACACCTGGAACATCAAAAATATGCATCAACGCAAGGGTCACTGCTGTGGAAAATCAGACAGACACATAAGATGATGAGTGTTTAACCCCTTATTTGTCACCCTCAAAAACACTTACATGTAAATCAATGGACCCATGACGACAGTAGCATTTCCACACCTGATATGATGAGTTATCACAACCCTGCAACATTTCTCCTACTGCACTGCTCTGATTAATAGTTTGCAGGGAAATTTTGAAGCTCAACTCAAACATTCGCTCCATCCAAGTTTGCGTGCACATAAAAACCACCAACACAGATTGGGTAACGCTGGACGAAGGGGTCGAGCCAAACTCTGAGCTCTCATAATAAACTTTAGCTAAACCCCAGCACTCAGACACATGAAGTTAGCAGGAAAGTAAGTGTGCTGGGTGAACAGGACCGGTACAGCTACCTCGTGGCTTTGCTTTGTGGTCAACAGGAGCAATATTCCCCCACCATTTCCTGCATGCCATCCCACCCCCTCATCCTCCATTTTCTGCCTGTTGCCCGCCTGTGTGGTCTCTAGCAAGTCTGAAACGAAAGTTGTGATTTTACCTAATCCTCCACTGATTAGGACTCTCTAAAGTACCGGCTAAATGAGACAAACATGGTCAACAGTGGATGCAAATGTCTCCAGGGTGAATAGCAAAAGAGTCTCATTCAGGGGTTGAAATTAAGAGGGTGTGAGCTCTGCAGTGTGAAGCTTAATGTTTTAGATGAAAGGGCCTTTGGGAAGTCTTGGTTCACATCGCTGTGATTGGCCTGGGCCGACGTCCACAGCTGAGCTGCATGTGGAGGTGAAAGGGAGTGTGGCCCTGTTTGCCTGGCCCCATGTGTTACAGTAAGCCTTTGAGAAGATGCCAGCAACAGCAGAGCTTGAGGTTCAAGACCTTTTCTGTTTCTCCAGCTCTCTCCTTTTTTTTCTTCATCTCACCCTATAATCATCTCTTCCTCTCTTCTTAACCTCCTCCAAATATTTGCTTACAGTTTTACTTTGTGGAAACACAGTTTGGACTGATGACCGAATACTCCGGCCGTTGTTTATATATAAATATATATAATCCTCCCCTAGTTTTGCTTTCTTTACTTCAGAAGAATAATAAAGGCATAAATATTTATAAATAGAATCAATGAAAATCTGGCTTTGTGTTAGAAAGTGGACCTCTTACCTAGTCATGAGTATTTTGCTGCCTGTATTAGGTTTTCTTCCACCACTAGTCCCAGCTAGCTTCCCATCAACTTCCCTGTCCCTGTTAAACAAAACCATCTCAGCACCACAACCCTGCCACCCACCATGTTTGACAATGGGAGAGGTGTGTTCTGGCTGCTGTGAAGTGTTATCTTTCTGATGTAAATGGATCTGTACATGGGCATTATCTGACTCAAGTCGTCCTCCAGAGTTACCATGTGCCTCTTGGCGGTTTCTCTGATTGATGTTCCTGTTGCACACCCTGATAGTTTAGGTGAGGATAGTATCTAGGTAGATTTCCAGTAGTTCAATTTTTAGATAATAGTTTGAATAGGGCACCTTGAGATGTAGGATGTTGTTTTATGTCCAAATCTTGATTTATATTTCTCTGCAAGTTCATCACTTTCCTGTCTTCTGTAACAAACCTCTTAGACCTTCAAACAACAACTGTATTCTGTGCTGTTTACTATGTTGATGACTTTTGGAGACAGTTGGATGCATTTGATTTTAATTAAAGGGACTGCATTATGTATTTTCCCGGCATGTATATATACAGTATATATATATATATATACAGTACAGACCAAAAGTTTGGACACACCTTCTCATTGAATTCAATGAGAAAGTGTGTCCAAACTTTTGGTCTGAACTTAAAAGAAATTTGATGTAGCAATTTAACACCTTGAAATTGGCCTCTGTCTCTTTAAGAAGCTCATGCTCTTTCCAACCTTCAGAGCGTCATCACCACATTTCTCCATGATGCCGTTAAAACCATTTTCAGGAGTGTTGAAGTGAAAAGTAGTTCCCATGATGAGCTCAGTAGATATTCAGATCCACCAAGTGACTGCTAACTGCTGCTGCCGCTAGTCTGGAGGAGATGAGTGGAGGAGTCATGCTCTGTGAGGAGGAGCCTCGACTGGAAACTGCAAGCTTAAGGAGGAGCTTTGTTAAAATAGGCCAAGCTTGGTGAGAACAAGCGTTTAGGCACATCTGAATGACTCGTAATGTTTTATTAACATATACGCAATTCTTAAAAACTGTGTATCCTTATTGCTTTGTCTTGGCCTGTCACATAAAACCTAAGAGTTAAATTTTTCTGTTAGGATGACAAAATGTGAAAAATTTCAAGAAGCAACTTTTTTTTGTTGTTTTTTTTTTTTTTTTTTTGCAAGGCATTGCAAAAAGAATACAGTTGGAGCAGGCCATAAAAGCAAAAAAACAAAAACAAACATGGCATATAGCTGTGGCAATAAAAATGCTATTTCCAACCACTTCACTAAAAAAAACTCTTAGTCACTGCTGATGTCTTTCCATCTTGGCATTAACAAACTGCCAGAACGTCTGCATTTACAAAATGCTGCCACATTGGCTGATCCACTAATTATCTGATTTGACCACCAGGACCTTTCTGCTAATTTCCTTCTTAGCTCACATTAAAGCTGCAACACTCAAATTTGTTTGCCCACGACTGTCCGTAGAACTCGTCATCAGTCGCCATGGCCACCACATCCCATAGTAAGTCTAAGACAGAGGGAGGTGGCTTTCAGGATGTTGTCCAGGATGTATGAGCGCTCCTCCAAATGTTGGTTTTTGCTGTGTTTATTTACCTACCCGGCCCACTCAGAGGTGACTCTGGGGGCGAGTTGTGGGGGCATTAGAGAGTGCATGGTTGGAGGCAAGCACACATACATGGGTTTACTCAACCACCAGCTAAAAATATCCTCTCAGGTGGAAAAGTGTACGCCTTTGTGTTGTGGATAAATTTCGAATAAATGAGAAAGTCAAGTCTCCTTTGAGTCATGCTTGATTCATATATAATTTTTACAACAACTGAAGGGAACATACTTGACTGTATGACTATTGCTACAAAAGTCCCTGGAAAATACATAATAATGAAAGTGGAGATTTGCACATTTTCCACTTTTCATTTTCATTAATCATAACAATGCAACAACTGAAAGGAAAAGCTACAAATAAAAGGGGAAAAACTGTAACAGAGGTGAGGGACGGGGGTAGAAATTGGCAAAGGGGCAAAGTGACGTATAGCCATACACTTAACGTGTCATGTTGCTATGATTTGTGTGCGTAATCGTTTTTCTCCATACAGATTTTGACCAAAGGTGGCAGCAGTATAAAGATAAATAACATTTTGTTTCTTCTTTTGATTCGTGGCTAAACATCAAAGGTTATTCGGTCTGAGGAATGCCACCACTCTTTCACAGTAAAAGCCCAGTCACGACACAATTTCCCCACACGGAAACAATATTTCGGAACAGATTTGATTCATTTAGTGAAGCACAACTGTCATCTAACAAGTACATCATCTGAGGTACACTCTGTCCCACACTGTTTTGCACAAGTAAAAAAAATAAAATAAAATTTTTAATTAAAATGATAAAGCGCAAACAGACTCGAATATGTCCTCTTGAGGCTTTAAAGCAGATTATGAAGATAAATATGGAAAATTAAGCTGAGTCTACTCAAGAGCCCAGAACAGCAGAGGACAGAGCGTGACTTTGGTGTCATTTATAAAGTAATAAAAGATAATATGATATCTAAAAAAGAAAAGAATCCAATATTAGCTGGGATTAGAATCAGCCAGTAAACTTAGGCATTCAGTCAGCATGCTCTCTAAGCGCTCTCCTCTCAAAAGGTCTCGTCTGCTAAGCCATTGCTTAATATTTGGCTGCCGGGACGGGGCCTGCCCTGGAGCCTGCCTCTCTCCACAGCGAAATAAAGTTCGCCCACTCACAAGCAAAATGGGAAAGACAGGGATGGTATAACTCCATTGCTAGGGAATTTTAAATAGGGGAAAGTTGGCAACTCGGCTCTGCTAAATTCAGCCATGAATATTTCCAGAAAAATGACCTTCTTCTCAATGCAGCAGAACCGAAGCATTCAAGAGAATTATAGGTGCGTCAATATATCAGAGCAGGTTGAGATCTGAGCTTTCAGCCACAGTGGGAGAGATGTTTTTTGGGGGTTTTTTAAGCGTGGATGTAGACTTGGGTTGCACGCAAAAAAATTGCTTGAGTGGCAAACCTCGTTGAACTGTGACCACAATTAGATGCGCAAGCAGTCCTTTCCAAGACTTATGAGTGGTCAAACACGGGGAATCACGCACTGGACGCTCCTGTGCAGAAACACTAACAAAACGACACATAAACACTGTGGAAGAAAGACAGTGAATTTCAATGGACTTTCCTGCTGTCAGAATGTCTGGTATGCATTAGCCACAGACTCCAGTGGGATAGCTGGATCCACAGCATGCATGTGCATGAGGGAAAATCCATGCAAGCAGGCGTAGTAGCACACACACACACACACACACACACACACACACACACACACACACACACACACACACACACACACACACACACACACACACACACACACACACACACACACACACACACGCACACACACGCCAACACACACAACGTACAAAAACAAAGAGAATGAAAGTAAGAGGGTTCACCAGAGTCAAACAAGACTCCGGTTCACACTTTGCCAAATAGGTCAGAAACATATACATATAGAGCGGCGATACAGGCAGAAGCATTAGCGGTAGCATGCTCAGCTTAGCATCAACTTGACTATACTACCTTTTGTTTTGGTTTTACATTCATATCAAAGTCAGGCCAAGGCATAAGCAAACTAAGCAGCTGCTATCAACTGGTGGAGTTGCAATGGAGACAAAAACAATAATATCCCTCATGCAAGTCAGGACAACAAGGTTTTTGTGTGTACAAATGGCAACAATTTTTTTATGACACAAAACACAATGATTTTTTAAAATAAAAACACTGTAGTCAGAGCTTTTTCTAAGCAAAATAATATTAGTAGCCTAACTGTTCTCATCAAAGAATTAAGTGTATGCTACAATAACTGTCTATGATGCAAAAATGTCTGAAAATGAATGATATTTACGGGATATCAGGTAGATGTGAGGGCTTATAGCCAAAAGGCTCCCTAGTCGAATTGTGCCAGCATTGGACAGGCCCTGTTTTTCTTTTTTCCCCACATCTCCTTGTAAATTGTGCTTCCATCTTGGATTTGGCACAAAGATTGAATCCAAGATGAACCAGTAGCCATCTACACAAAGAGTAGCTTATCGTCAAGAATTGCTTTTGTTCAAAACAACCCTTTGTCATGATTTAATACTTTTAGTTTTGGCTATTAAAATGGTGGGGGTGTAAAAAGCCAAATCTTAAAAAGTAAATGTGAGGTGGAGTTATCTGGCAATGGCAATAGGCTAATTTTTATGTGTCTCCTCTGTGACCATGGCGACGAGAGAGTGATTCACCAAAGTATTTGTGCCTCAGGGCACTTTTTGTTTTCACGTTAGCGCACACTCTTCCTCCACTCTTCATGGGGGTTTATGTGATGAAGGGAAGTCAAAGGAAAATGTCACTGAAAACTAATACGAAACTATGCTCCGAAGTCACCAACCCCACTGTAAATATGGTGGTGGCGTCAGTTTGCTGTCAATTTGCTGTGGTGTGGCTGGTCAGGGTTGATGAAAAGATGAGTGGAGTTAAGGGCAAGTCTGCAAAAGAACTGAGACTGAGGAGGAGGTTCATCTTCCAGCAGAAAGAAAACCCTAAACCAGTGGTCCCCAAACTACGGCCCGCGGGCCAGATGCGGTCCGCCTCCACATTTGGTCCGGCCCCCTGAACAATACCAGAGTATTTTCATATATGTGCATTTTTATTTGATAAGTTGGACTTTTGCAATAAAATAAATGTTCCTTAGTAATGAACTTTATTTATTATTAACTACTAGTTAGTAACTGTTTTATACATGCATATAATTGACCCTAACCCTTTTTTTTATGTGGAGAACCCAGTGTTATTTGGTTATTATTTATTTCATAAATAGTGTTATTCTCCTGACTTTTGTTCTCTGAAGAATCCAGAAAAGGTTATTTGATTGTGCTTTCTGAAAAACAATACATTTTTATGTTTAGCACTCTTATAATCGTCACACTTTTTCTGTTACAAACTGACCCCGGCCCCCCATCAGAGAAGGGACAAGTTATGTGGCCCTCACAGGAGAAAGTTTGGGGACCCCTGCCCTAAACATTCGCTAAGAGCTCCAGTGGAAGAGTTCAGCACAAGGCATATTCATGTCAGAAATGTCCCTGTCAAAGTCCATCCTGAAATCTGATTGATAATCTGCCACAACACCTGAGAACTTATTTTTAAAGACTCTGCACGTCCAATCTGACTGAGCTTGAGCTCCCAAAGAGTCGCATTGGTTTTGTAGTTGTTGCAAAACTTGAAGAGTCATTCAGCAAAAGCTGAGTCAACAAATTCCCGACTCAGGAGGGCTTAATATAAATACGTTCAGATTTTCATTTGTTAAAGAAACGGAAAGTGATGTATCGCATGCAACCACAAAATTTGTGAAGAAAAAAAAAAACGTAAACAGCTCTGAATATTTTTGCAGATCACTGCATCATCTCACTTTTCCGGAGCCATTTGTTGCAGTTCAGATCTGTGTATGTGTCACATATTATTTTTGTTCAACAGTAAAGGAATTTCACCCTAATGAGAGAAGCTCTGTGTTGCCAGCTCGAGGTTTTCACTGGCAAATATCTCCTGTTCTTCCATTTTGTCAGCTATAACTAAAAACTCATTTCGGTTTCAATTTAATTCCATCTCTGTCTTTCCCACTCAATTTACTTGTTAAAAAACATTGATCTACATTTCACTTGATTCCAAGAAAACCACAAGTGCAGATGCTGGAAAGAGCTGGAAGAAAGGTGAACGTCCTCGCATCATTGGAGTCAAACCAGAGAGACGCAGGACCACAGGACTCTTACGAAGCACAACCTATCCCAAATCCGAGCTTCCTGCACGATTCAAATGCCGAGTCCAATTCCGACAGCTTCCTGTGGCGGCACAAACCTGGGTTGACCTGCGATGTGACGGTTCCCAGCAGTTGGATGACAATGAGCGGGAGGAAGTGAGTGTCTGACAGGTGCCTCATCATCGTGAACACACGGCGTCCACAATCTGGAGAAAAATATGAAAACAGCAGGTCAGACGTGTCCGAAGGATTTCCGATGTTACTTAACCACTAAAGCAAAAAAAAAAAAACAACAAAAAAAACTAATCCCACCCATTTGTGTTTGCTTTTTGGTATTCATGGGAACAAAACTTTCATTTAGAATACATGAGAGCCTAAATAGAATAATGCTTTTTTACAACCAGTCACAAAAACGCAGTAATTACCAGCTAACAGTGGAATTTCCATTAACCAACCAGTTTATTACCCAATGAGGGGGGAAAAAAACAATTAAACCTAAAACTGCAGTGACGTCGCGCCATCAACCACATGAGACGAAACAGCTTCACATGCTTAGTTCTGAGTTGATATTCAAATATGCACCCGAGCTGAGAAAGTAAACGACGCCTGGATGAATGAAAGGATGAAAAGAGGGAAGGAGGAGGAGACGCTGAGGCCTTAAATCACAGACATGACTTCAGCCGGACTGACACGGAGCCAAGAAGCCAACTCCGACTGACCAGTCGGTCCAGCAGCTCGGAAACCAGTTGCAACCAGTTTGTGTCCGCGTTTCATTCATGATGCGAGTCTTTTACGTGAAAGCTGACATCCGGTGGAGCCTCACAAACAACCTTTTCGCTCTCAGTATTGTAGAGAAACGGTTAGATTTCACTGAGCAGACAAATCAACTGCATCAACTTGGGATTAAGACTTTTATCTGTTAACAAGTTTAGCTGCAATTTTTGCACAACTTTTTAACATGAGAACATAAATAGATACATGTGGATGAGTCTCCAGGTGCACTGCTGTTTTCTACAGACTTTCTGGCTGACTCATCTTCAGACTACTGGCACTTTTTATTATGGCTCACAACACAGGGTGGCATGGCTTGGCGGGCGGCATCAGCAGTTCAAAAAAAAAAAAAAAAAACGTAGTCATGCTCCAAATTAGTTTTTTTATTTTAGATTTTTGTGAAGCTTTGTGGAGAATCAGCACCCAAAGTTGTTTTTAATCTAAAATAAAGCTTAAACCAGAACTGAACCATGGTATTGAACAGATCTATATAGTAATTAATGAATATTGAGGCTCAAAAACAGGCTTTACTCATTCATGCAAGGAACATTTTATAATCTAGAAAAATCTCTTGGTGTAAACATGATTAACACAAGCAGAAAAGTCTCAGCTTTAGGACTCAGTTAAGATCTCTCAGTTTTTAAATTCTTATCTCAAACTTGCTCGATTTCGCAACATTTCTGACTTAACTCCATTGTTGCCACTTTTCACAAAATTGTTTTGTTTTTCACTGCCTTTTCCTGCCACCTCTCATCCCAAGTATTTACCACTAAGAAACCTCTACCAAGCCAAATTCCTCTGTTTTCAGTGCGTATGAAACACAAGCAGCTGATGTTTTTGCATTTGGAAGTCAAACACACGTTTATCATGTTCATTACACGTTAAAAACAGCCCGTGTTGCACATGGGGCCAGGGGAGGCCTGCCTCTGCTTCAACATTCATTACTGATCACACTTTCAAATTTCTCTTCCCCACTTGCTCCTTTTAGACTCAGCGGTGCACTTTTTTTTTTTTTTTTTTTTTTTCGTTTATTTAACCAGGTAAACCCCGTTGAAATCTGGATCTCATTTTCAAGCTGTCAGTATAGGTGTGCTCATATTCACACAAGCATCTCCATAGACGTTTTGAGTCCAAGGCCTCATGTAGTGACTTTGGCATCACTATAAATAAGGCGTCAACTTCACTAACTTTGAAACCAATACAGGTTTTGCTTTCTCGTCATTTTAAGAATGACCTAAAAGCTGCCAATTAGGGAAAAAATGTCCCCGGCCTCCAGCAGATTCATGAACTGCTAACTCTGCAGTTTGCTCGCAGGAATAAAATCACAGTGAAGAAACCGGTCTTATCACATAACAGTAATGAAGATAAAAAACTTATTTTGTGTGTGTGTCTGTTTTGCTTGATCACAGTTGTAATTTCACATTCCTTATGAGTCTCAGAACATAAAGTACATAAGGATCCATCTTATAAAATAATCCCAGTCCGGAACTGGGAGCTGATGTGTCAAAATGCTCGATCCATGTATTTATTGATATCTTCTAGAAAACCAAAAAAAATATTTGTTTTTTTTTATTTTAGTCACAGGGTTTCAGTATGTGCTCTAATTGGGCCTTAACAGTTGTTAACAGTTGCTAACCTTGAAGTGGTTAAACATTACACTTCATATCAGTTAGAGACTTGGTAAGATGGCTTTGAACAAGTCAAAGCACAGTGAAAACCTCAGAGGACAATAACATGACAAGCGTCTCTGGAAATTCTGATCCAGAAAACAAACCAGGGAAAATAACGATGAATACGACGAGGTCTGCTCCGGGAATCCGTATTCATATTCCTTGTGAATATGTCCTCATCTTGGAATATTGCTTGTTTGTGCCAATGTTTCATTGAGATGGATTTCCTGCCCGCCATGTGTTGTGATGCAGCATCTTCATGTCCCAGCTGTGCTCTCAGCATGAAGATAACAGCTGTTCCTCCACATCTGTTCTCCGCTGCAGCAACACGAGATCAGTAAACAGGTTGATAGAGCCGCAGGAGAAACTTATTCAGAGCTCGCTTCTGAGTCAAACGAGACTTTTTGTGCTTTTCACTTGCAAATGCCGGGCCTTCGCAAAAGTGTTCACACCCTTCTAACCAAAGCTTGTGATGTTGTAACCGCAAACTCCAATGTGTTTCATTAGGATTTGTGAAGTGAGAAAAATGTGAAGCATAAAAAATGGTTTTCAGTATAAAGTTTTATGTGGATAAATATCGGAAAAGCTTGGTGTGCCTGTTTTCGGCAGCCTGATTAAAGGAAAACAATTTGCTCTGTTTACAGCTGTCGTAAGTTTGGGACGTTTTCTCTGCCTGCTTTGCACGTGTTTTTCCCATTCTTCTCTGAAAAATATCTGAAGCTCAGTCAGACAGAGCGTCTGTCATCGTCAGTGTTCACGTTTTGCCACTGAATCGCACGTGAATTTCGGTCGGGACTTTGACTGGGCCCCTCTAAAATGTCACTGCCTGAACTCTTGTCAACATTCAAGCTCTGGTCGTGTGTTCAGCGGTGGAGATCCAAAGGGAGGTGAGGTTCTGCAGCACTCACCTTAACACTTTAAAGGTTTTCTAAATCTTTAAGTCTTTGAAAGATTGAAAGACTTTCTCTCAATTGCTGCTCTACAATAATCTCCATCAATCTTCCTGTCAACTTTGAACAGATCCTCACAGCATGACGCTGCCACCACCATGTTTCAGTGTGAGGTTGTTGAGCACAGGAAAACGTGCATCGTTTCTGAGCAGAGCATCTTCTTCCTCATTGGCAGTACTCCTTCTCTGGCTTCTGCCAACATGTTGTGAGATTTGTGGAGTTTACGTCCAGATTTTAATCCAACCTGAGCTGTGAAGCTCTGCAGCTCCTCCAGAGTAACCACGCTTATCCCGACTGCTTCCTGCCAGTTAAGGTGGGAAGCCGTATCTTTGTAGGTTTGCTGTCGTGCCATACTCTTTTGGACTGAATAGTTTAAACATTTTCCAGATGAACTGATCAGTGCTTAATGAAATTTTCAAAACTGGGGATAAACAACTTTGTTTATTCAGTGATATTTGCTCTGTAGCCTTAGCAGAGGAATCTAATTATTACTGACGACAACTTAAGTAAGATAATTGCACTGGATTTTATTTAGCAGTGTCAAAGTAAAATGGGCTGAACATTAAAGCAAATTTCAAATTTATTCTTTTTTTTTGGGAAACCATGACTCTTTTTTTCCTTCCACTTAACAATTATATACTAAGTAGTTTTTGTCTACATAAAATTCCAATAAACTCTGTGGATTGCGGTAGTGTTGTGACAAAATGTAGAAAAGTGCTAAAGTTCTGTGGAGGGAAAAAAACATTAGGCCTCGTAAAATATTTAATCTGTTGCAAGGTCAATGTTATTGGAATATAGCAGTAGTTCTATTGATCATCTTCCATTTGTCATCTGACATTTAGGTTATTATGTGTTGTAGATAACTAGAAATGTGCTGAGTGGTGCTTAGAAGTACGAGAGCTGCAACAGAGACCGTTCTCATATTTGCACATAAACTTCATAGATCCTGAGTCCTTCTGATCTAAAGCGCCTCGGCAGACCACAGGACATTTCAGAGAAGTGACTTTTTGCTGAAATAAGTGGTTTAATCATGGAAATAATATCTCCTTCCAGGAACAGTGTCCTTGATAGCTGCCAAAGACTGGGAAACTCAGAAAGCTTAAAGTCAGAGAAATGGTGTGATTGGAAGTAAAGCTACAATGGGAGTAACACAGATTGAACACGTTCATTTATTAAAGGTGGCGCTTTAAAAATTTCACTCGGACAATAAATTATGAGAAAAAGAATATTTTGTTATGACTTCTTCTGTCCTCACTGGACCTTCCAAAAGAATTGCTAGGACCGTTCCAGCCCCTTTTCTCTACTAATGCAAATACTGCTGGAATGTTTTAAACTCTGGTCTATTATTTTTCAAGGCTGCTGCTCCACACACCTCTCCCTCTGGATCACATATGAGAAAATAAGCCACTGACACCTTTAGAAGCTTTCCGAACAGGGCCAGAAAAATAAACCGAAGCAGAAGGAGAGTAAAGCAACCAAAACATAACCCCCCAACACAGCCCCTCTTTAATGTCATATATTGTGTCAGACAAATTTCAGTTTGTCCTGGGGATCATTTTTCATCAGACACTCATTTAAGAGTCCCCCTAAAAAAAAAAAAAGAAAGGCTAAATCTTTACGGACCAGAGGAAGACCGGATGGAACAATAAAGAAGAGATGGGAAAGAACATTACTTCACCGGTGTGTGTGTGTGTGGGTGTGTGTGTGTGTGTGTGTGTGTGTGTGCGTGCGTGTGTGTGTGTGTGCGCATGTGTGTGCGTGTGCTTGCAGAACGTTTCACATTTTGTTCCTGCAGGCCCTCTGCTGCATTAAATAAATTCACGTTAAATAAATTCTGCTTGTGAAGTCACAAAGGAGCTTCGGGTTTATGCAGTGTCATCTTTGCAGTGAGGGGACCGACTGGATCTGTCAAAAAATATTACTGCTTCAATTACTGTAACCATTAGATAGTGAGCATACCTAAAGCAATGCAAAGTTAAAGAAAAGCTGACACTTGCAATGGACTTTTGATGCAACTTTTAGTGCAACTTTGCATTAAAAGTGTCGTAAACATTCATGAAGATTCCTTCATGTTTATGACAGCGTCATGTCAATCTTATGCACATCCCTTCAAATAAAGTGTAATGAAAATTTCCTACCTTTTCTCTCTTTTGTTACACTTACAAGTTTGGGGTGTAAAAAAAAAGGGGCTTTCACAAAGGGCCCAATGCCATTTGTAGCCTGAGTGTTACAACTTTGCATTGTGTGGGAAAAGCAAAAAAAATGTTCTACTTCTTTTTGGGAACTGACTAAAGAGTCAATTCTCAATAACTAAAGAGAAACTCAAAATACAATGATTCTGACAAAAGAGCCGCTTCAAAACGAATATGAATCTTTCGAGATGAAATGACACACAAGTTCGCTCTATTTACATGTAGCAAAAGCATAAAAAGCCCAGGGTCTGTTACTACGCTTGCAAGGCGATGTATGTACACGAAGCGTGGAGCATACCCAGCGAAACAGACGACTGTGGGATTGCGGTGGCCGCTGTGTTCTCAGCAAAGATCAGAAATGAGGACAAAAGCGTCCTCCGGTTGATGTTTGTAAATGTGGAGCCAGTGGGAGCTGCTGCACGCCCTTTCACATTCACCACAATCTGTGATGCATCAGCTTCCCACCTTAGAATAACATCTGTGCGCAGATGCAGTCCGAGATATCCTGGGCTAAAGTATCGAATCACAACAGCATCAACACTGACCGTTTCACATGGAGCATTTCCATCTGACACTGATCTCTAACAGATAATTATAAAGCGCAGGAAGAACAGAAGAGTCTATCAGAGATGTTTCTATAAATGCAGATACTATCAATGTGAATTTCTGTGGGTTGATGTGGGGAAGGGGGGGGGGGGGGCGTTCTGTTCTCTAAAAACATCAGGTCCCTGCAGACACGTTGAGGAAGTGGTGAAAGACAGAAACTCCCCTCACTTACCCACAGGCCTGCAGAAAGCAGGGAATGAGCATGCACACTCTGTACCTTCATGTTGGACTCATCCAAATTTGATGAGGTTTCAAATTTGGACTGCTTGCTGGAATCACTGTCCGGACCCGAATATCAGAGCGCACACCAACCTCCCTGGAGCTCTGCTGCAAGCACAGTCATGCATTCGCAGAGAGCTCAGTCTGGAGTTTTAATGCAGAACGTTCATCAAAGCCGAGTTACTGTGATGCCTGTATAGATAAAATGACTTTCTCAGGAGTGATAGAGAGCAGAGGCGGCGCACTAGTCGGTCCTGCAGCCTGGGAAAGCCTGCAAAGTCAACACACAGGTTTACTTAACTCTACTCCCTACCTCTGTCTTTTTCTTTCTTCTTCTTCGCATGCACACGCAAACATATTCAGGGGTTTTACATGAGGCTTTGCAGGGAGAGGAAATTACAGAGGCTGAGAGAGCTGAGTGTAAAGTCGACCATCAATCCACCACTAACTGGAACGGGTCAGCAGATACCAGGAGACGAGCAAAAGAGGAGAGAAAATTCTCTCCAGATTGTCTCCGGGCTTCAATAGATTACAACAGAGAGTCATAATTTCTATTAATCCATTAAATTGCACATATCTGGAAAATTTGCACCAAATCCAAATAGCAACAGGATAGTTTCATTTCCAAATTAGGCATAAAATATTGGATTCTGGACTATTTTCCCTCTTATTCGTATAACCATTGCTCTCAATTAATGTTGATTTTCTCTCGAGGAATGAAACCCATTAACACTTGAAGCCAAAATACATACATATTACTGCCTAAAATAACACAATACTAAAATAATACAATAAGGTATGGTGTTTTGGGGGTCTTACATGTTTCTCCTTTTTCCTACAAATGTGACAACTAATATTTTTGGCCAAAAACATTTAATCTCCTGTCACCAAAGAAAATGTCCTCTGAAAAATGAGGATATTTGCCTCTGATTGTCAGACTGGAAACAGATTTCCTTTTTATGTTACTTTTGAAGTAATGGCTTCTTCCTTACAGAGTGGCCTTTCAGTCAGTGTTATTAGAGGAGTCGCTCAGCTTCAGTCAACATCTTCACATCTTTTTGGCTATTTTGGGGGTTTTTTTGCTTTTTGTCCTGAGGCTGATGCTCTGAAACTCTTCCCAGAAAGCTGTGCTGGCTGGATACTCCCATAAGGTTTACACCATGTCATTGCTCGAACAGATGGAGCTCGTATCTCGATGACTAGGCTTGTGAAGGTCCACATTTCTCTTCGTAATATCTGCGTTGGTCCCTTTTGACTCCTTTAATGACGCCACACAAGGAGGCGGTGCGTTTGAGGTGTTACCGTCACACACACCCGAAGCCGTGGCTCACATTCACTCAAATGTTGCGAGATACCCCATGAAACGCTTTCATAGGTAATATGTGGTTTACCCAAATCGTTTATGCGCATGGTAATTAACATTTAAGGGGAGGAAAAGAGGGCTGCTGCATGTAAACTTCTGGTTTTTAAGTGTGTGTTTCCTTTAAGGGTTTTTTTTTTTTTAAACGATTCCTATAAACATCAGCATGCATTCACCTATTTTTATACCTGTTTAGGAAGCCTGATAATTCAGAGCACACGTTTCTGCTCATGCGTATTGATGTGGACTGTCAGTGTCGTCGTTGTTATGCAGTCAGCTTGTGAGCTCGGCGCCGAAACCCCTCACATGTGCTTCCTATTAAATCCTCTCACTCCTACCTTAAGGCTGAAATAAAGCATCACATGTTTCATTTTTACGGGAAAGCATGAAATATGAACCACATTTCCCAATCAGACCCAGGTGGAGCCATGTAAACATAACGTTAGTTAAACTTAAGTTACACTCTGTGGGCGGTGCAATGGGGTCTCGTGGCGAAATCAGTGTCAGGTCTTTTTATTCACCCTCTCTGAGCATTTCAAATTTTATTTTATAGCGTGTCTTTTGTTTCCAGATTTACTTTTGAAGACGTCGGGTTGCCTGAGGACAGTAGAAGTTTAAGCCAGAGCACAGGCTGAAGGCTGCCAGCTGATATTCAGAAGACGAGAAACGAGAAGCTGTATACTCGCCAGCTCGGCTCACCTGTAAAAACGCTCGGAAAAGCCGAACTCAATCCTGTAAAACCCAGCAAATTAATCTCACAAAGACTCAAAGTGTTCGACGTTAGAACCGTGCAAAGACGGGGCTTGTCTTTGTTATGTAAGGAGAGGAGGCTGAAATCTTTCTCTGGAGATTCATTTTGATGGAATTTCCAGACTCAAACATTTTACAGTTACACTTTCAGATTGAGGAAAAACACCAACCAACGCCAAGAAAACCTTTTTTCCCCCCATCTTTTCTGTTAAGATACACTTCTCTCTGCTGCACTTTGCTTAATTTTTCCATTTTCTTTCCCCATTTTTACATAATTCTGCTAAGACTACCCCGGTGTGTATGGACACCTTTTAAACCCAGATGTGACTCTTTATTTTTATTCTGAACCTCTGACTCTGTTGTTGACATAGTTCACAGTTTTAGAAACATTTCCCTTTTTCGCATACATGCTATTCCGGTAATTTTTGTATCTTCTCTATTTAGCAGTGACGATTTTCTATCATTTTCAAAATCTTTGCTTTTTAGATAGTCTAAAGCTACTTATTAAATATCAAAGAATGCATGTTCGCCCTTTATTTGATGTTAATTTTTAAGCTGCTTGCTCTATGATACAATTTTTTTTTTCATCTTACAAAGGAGAGTAATGTTGATTGGATATTAATGGATGAAATGTGGAGGAGTCATCTGCCGGTGAGGCAGGAAACAACTATTCCACGCTTTTTTGTTGCTAATATTAAATAATCTAAGGAAGACAGGATGGATTATTTACAACTGCAGGTACATCGGTAGCATGAAAACCTGAATGTAAGCAACAGCTGTGTTTTAGTTTTTCCGTAATTGCCATAGCAACCTGTCTCAATCCAAGCGGGTGTACTAGATGTTCTGGCAGGTAACATGTTTCAATCCACTCGATAGGATAGAGATGTACCCAGATGCTGACGTGAATGCCTCACCTCAAACACAAAGCCCAATAGGTGACTATACCACCTCCTATTGGTCAGTAAAGCAGTTGGTCACCATAGAGACCACAGATGCTGGCCAGTGGACAGACAATGCTGATCAAGGAGCCATATTGGCTAATTTGTTAGCTTTCTATCTATGAAGGAAGCTACCTAATGCTTCATCAAAATAAATTTTGTTTCATTGTATATTTTTATTTTACCCTCCATCTAAAGTTACTTTCTTGTTACTTGTAAACAGAGCATTTTATCACATGCGATAATGTATGTCACAGAACATATATATTTTCTGTAGCATTGTAAATAGGTCATCAATGTAAAGGAGAAGAGGACTAAAAATTTTCAAGCACAAACTCCTTCAGGTTTACAAAGAAAAAAAGAAAATATCCAGTGAGCCATGCGGATGAAAATGCCTTAATATCAGCTGCAACATTAAGTTGATGAGAGTTTCATCGTATCAGTAGTTCAAGTTGGTGGTGATGAGGGGGATGTTTTTTTCTGCTCATTTTGAGACCCATAGTAACAATCATTTCAACATCCCAGCACAATGTGTCCATCTTCTTAAGACTAACTCCAGCAGGGTAACGCACCATGCCGCAAATGATCTCAAACTGGTTTCTTGAACTTTGCTCCATATCGGCTTCCACAGTCACCACTTCTCAAAACGACACTTTGGGGTGTGTTGGAGATTCAAGTTGTGGAAGTGCAGCCATCAAATCTTCAGCTGCCACCGCGGATCTTCCAACGCCTTGTTCGAACTGTGTAACGGAGAACTGAGGCACTTCTTATGGTTTATGGAGGTCCAACTCGATACAAGCAAAGCGCATCTAGTAAATTGGTGTATATCCCCGATAAATCCATTCAATCAGAACCAAAAATCGAGTTTCTCGCTTGTGGCTGCTTGCTGTAAAAATTGCTCTCTTCAAACGACCACTGACAGCCCATAATCAAAGGAAGACAAACTGAGAGACAGCAAGGTGGAAGGAGCCAGGCAACAAGCACCAAGCAGACAAACAAAAACATGGTGCCACGTGTAAACAGGACAGGGAGAACGAAACACAAAGGCCACATGTACAAACAGAAGACGCAGTCGGTAACTAGTGTGAGTTATGGATGACTTAGGTTACGTCTTTTTTCATATATTTAGTCTCACGGTCATTTGTGTGCACAGATTAAACCTGTAACATATGAGAGAACTGATTACAGCAGAGAATCAAACATCTTGTGCAACCTGAGCTGAATCTCTGGATGGAGGTTAAACAAAACTCACCAAACCCAAACCTGGAGTAATTATAAAACACCCTTCAGGCCACATGTAACCCTATCCACCTTGACGTCGCTGATGAGTGTGATTATGGTATGGGCCAAATAAGGTCAAAGTGCAAACAAACCACTGCAGTATTTTAGGCTCGATGTTTTGGAAAATGATACTATTTATACCAAATTACAAGCCAGAGAGCATCTGGCTCTCTGCTGCCAGAAGGATTGATTTGAGAATGCTCTCAATCAGACAGACGTCCGTGTTGAGTTACAGCCGAGCTGTGGTGCAGCGTTTTGAATGTGGGGGTGAAATTGCAGCCTTTGCTGTGTGTGATTAGGGCTTACATGAGAGGATGTCAGTCAGCCACCAGGCTGTGGAGGGATGGGATGGCTGGTTAAAATAACAGACACATCATGACAACACACACAAAAAAACATTGTTCCTTTAAATTCAACCCTTCGGTGTGGTTTCTGGGTACATAACTAACCAGGCTTCATCCACCTATCTGTCACGAACAAGAGTCCTTTAACTCAGCTTTCACCAAAAACCTTTTTATTTTATCTGTCATCATGAAGAAAGAGTTGAATATTAACAAAGGTAAATAAGAACAAAGCTGCACGAATCAGAAAGGCTTAAATAATTAGTTTCGACAGATAAAGACATTCTGGGATTAATTTGTGGTTAAGTCCTTAAATTAAATCTGTTGATGAAACAAAGCATATTAACCAGGCCACTGAGTAGATTCCTAGAGGCTTGGACTGTGTTTTAAATTTTACCCAATTGCTAACGTTTGCCTGTGATGTATGTAATGCGCCAGTTTGATGGTACGCATGCCTGGGAGAAGCACCGATCCCAAAGTTAATCTAATATTTGTAATTGTGACCAACACGGACTGAACAGATTCCATCACTTCCTCCTCTGCTGTTGCTATAACTACAGGTGAACTACGATTCCAAAACAGCGCAAAAAAAAAAATCAACGTCATCGTTCACAACTTCTCCTTCTGTTCCCTGATTGGCCCGACCGGAGACAATCCGAGTCAAGGGGAGAAAGCCCAGGCCATGCTGGAAGCGAGAATGTTTTTCGAGAGGAATTGCACATGAAGGCAATAGTCAGGCTACCATCGTGCTGTAGGGATGTGCTTCTTCAGGACACAGAGACCGAGAGGTCTGGTCATAGTAGGAAAACCTGCACAAACTGCAGAAGGCATGTGACAGAGCCAGAGGTTTGGCAGAGCTACAACATAATGGTTTAGATCGACCTAAACCATTAGATGATGGTTTAGATAATGGCTGACCATTATCAGCCATTCTCAGTGATCAGAGAATGGCTGAGAGCCAGTCAGTGATCACTGAGAATGATCAGGTGAAAAAAATGTCTAGAAGTGATATCTGTGATAGATAAATCAACTGGGAAAAAAAATCAGTAAACAGTTAAAAGCAGGATGCTTTAAATTTTCTGCCAACTGCTGGTCAGATTGGAGAAACTTCTGCATTCACTGTGCTTCCTATGGAGTCGGATGCACACAGGCAGCAGGGCAAACTCTTCAGCTCGACCTTCCTGCAACAATATTTCCATTGATCAGAGCCGTCCCTCCTGGGTCTGCTGTTGACTCTGCAGCTCACCGAGCGACAAGGGTCAGATGTCAAAGCCGTGAGCTCATGCAAATCCAGGGCTCCGGGCAGCAAAGAGTCCTCTGTTTGGACGTCTTTTAGCCACATACCACAGAAAGATACCCGCATACCTGCCGCATGCAGCCCACAGCGCACCAGCCAACACAAAAACAGGACCAAAGAGCTTCAACAGACCACTGAGAACTTTATGAGGTTCCATGGAGCTATTGTTGAAAGTGTTGGACTAAATTTCACAAAAAAACATTCAAGCCACAATAAAGCAGCACAAATATTTCCAGGCTTGAGACTTTGAGATTTTATTTGAAACACAAAGTATTTATATTAGTTCTCCGGGGGGGTTGGAGAAGGAGGGTTGGTCGTTGATGTCATTGTTGTTCACAAAAGAAAGAAACTTTAATGTGTTTTCAGAGTAAAAATTAAATTGGGATTTGATGAGCCTTGCACCCATGAGAATTTTTTTTTCTTTAGTCAAATGATAAACGAGAAAAACTGAGAGCAGGAATGAGCATAAATCACATTTGCGACAACCATAACAAAGTGAAACCGTGTGCAACGGCTTCTGTGGAAAGCATCTATAGTAGATGAGTTTCTGCATCGCTTTCTTGTTTAGTGAAAAGGTTCAGACACATCAGCTGCCCCAGACTAAAAATGCATCAATCAAACCTTGAAGTTGTCATGGAGGCTTCAGTAAGGCTGATACAAAATGTGAGGTTTCAAGTGTCAAAGAAAACTGCAAAGTTACAAAAATGAAAACCAACAAATTGAGACCACTTACTTTTGTCTTTCTTTGTCTTCAGACCATTTGCTCAAAGATTGGTTTAGTTTATTCCAGTAGGAGCGTGGCGGCTGGATGTTTCGGTCCTCCGTCGTCCAGTTGTCAGCTGCCTTCAGCAGGACTCACTCGGCTGATGTAAGACGCCTCTGCACTGTGGAAAAAAAAAAAAGAAAGAAAAAAGAACCAGAGGAGAGAGTGAGGCAGAGAAAGAAGGAGGAAAAAACCCTCACATTCTGTGGATTCCTGGGAATGTGCCAAAGTCCCAGAATTCCACACATATGGTTTCAATTAAGGCTGAATCCAAGTCTCAATCAAAAAGTTTTCTTCCACCTGAAAAGAGGCTTTCTTTTGACAACCAGACTGAAGCAACTTTAATAGAAAGTAACCTGTGCGCTTTAATCACTTCATTCACTGCTTTGCGTAAAAACGGGTCTGAGTCCAGGCATGGATTTCAGTTTGACAAATACAGAAAGAGAAAGGTGAGTCAAGGCATGAGGGAGGAGTCCTTTATTGACATTTTACAGCTTCTGCAGCCGTTTTATCCGGATATATTTAGATAAACCTTAACTATCTGATATGGAAAAGTTTTTTTTTTTTTTTTTTTTTTTTACAGTATTCTGGTAATCTTGACTTGCAAAGCTGTTTTATGATGACAAAGTCATTCTAGCCTGTGGTAGAGTAACTCCAGAAATTTATATTTATAAAAGCAGAAGGATTTGATTTTATTGCCCTCTCATGTAGAGATTTTCACCAGTTGCAGAAATGGGGCTGGTTGAAAATGTCAGTTTAATATTGTCATAATTTTACCAACGTTCATTCCCTGACAACTATCAACTCATTCAAAGGTAAAAGCTGAAGTTAAATATTATTTGAAAAGCTAAATATTAAGCTTAGTTGTTTTTTTTTAAAGCAACTCTAAGTAGCTCTAGAGCACCCGAATTCCTACTGAGATAAATATTGTTAAACATTGTTTTTAAAAAGTTAAGCAACTTTAAAATACACCCTGAGCAGCAACACAGTAGTTCTAAAATATTTAACATTGCTTCAAATTTAAAACTGAAATTCATCCGAAATTTAAATGGATAAATTTGTGAAAAACTGCCCTAATTGTGGAATTTTATTTTGTAGGGTATATCTAAAATATTTGAAGGAAAATGCAGCGTGGGAAGTTGAACTAACTACTCAAAACGATTTTGAGATACATCTGACTGGTTTGTAAGGAACCGTCATTTATTTTCCTACACTAGGAAAAATGACAGTGATTAGCTATTGTCGCTAGCTTCTCGTAGGGAGTGAATGCTGCAAGCTAATAACTCTATGCAATCTACTGGGTTTTATTTGATGGAGCACTGCTTGATGACTAGTATCAATTGGTATGTGACTGAATTGAAATGACTGGCGCTAGTGGTAGCCATGGATACTGATTAAACCGTAAAAGGACTTTCCAAACTCAAGGGTCTTTACATTACAATCACTTCAGATAAAGTCACTGCACTCAGGAGATTTCCATTCGTCCATTCGCTGAGCCTACAAGCACCAACTGGCTGGACCTTTGTTGACTTAGCTCAGTAACTTTGAAAGGGGTGAATGTTAATTATTTTGCAGAAAACGTTTTTCACTTTGGGATTAAAGTTTTTTTTGTGTGTGATTTTTTGTTGATTGTGACTGATTTGCAAAAGCAATAAAAAGGGTAAAACCTCCATGGGTGCGAATACTTTTTATAGACACTGTAGCATCTGCATTACGTTCTCTAGTAGATCATGAAAATCAAACAAACTCTAGATATTGATTAGTCACTATAGGAACTGTAATGCAGTGAAAACACTCTGCAGTCATAACATGAAATGCATATTCCAAAGTTGTGCAAATTGAGAGTTTATAAAGAGATATAGACAAAACAATTTGGTTTCCATGTAGAAAGTGCATTTAATAAAAGATAAAAGCCATCCTTTAATGATTAAGAAGCAGATATTATAAATACCCCCCACATCCCGATCCATGTGTCCTTATGACATGTACTGATTACTTAATCTCAGCCTATTCTTGTACAAAAATTACAAGTTAAATAGATGGTAAAGTCCATCTAAACAGCATTCATCAGGACGTATAAAAATAAGTCTCATAAGCAAAATAAATAGATGCACTTGCCGAATGCATAGTCCAGACAATAAGGATTTCATTCATAATTTCACAATGTGTTCAAGTGCTCTATGAAAGAAAGATAAAGTATGGCGTCAGCATACAAACAGAGAAAAGACTGCGTACTTCATTAGCCTCATTCACTTAAGACTCAAGAACCTTTCAGGGAGACGCTTGTTATTGCACGGCGATGGCATCACAGTTTCTCTAAACAAACTCAGGAAAACAAAAAGCATGAGGTGATCTTTGGGTTGTTCTCCCGCGTCTGTCCTCTGTTGACTAAACGCCGTTCTTCACCAGTTCGTGGACTCCGCGCTCGTCGATCATCAGGGTCGCCTGAAACTCTCGTCCCTTGACCAACTCCTCGAGACCCTTTAAGAAAAAAGGAAAAAAAGAAAGAAAAAAAAAAGTGGAAAACTTTGTCAAGCAGTGATTTGGGGACAACACCTGGATTTTCTGTTAAGTTCTCCTGGCCTCACCTCTCCCGCGTAGGAGACCAGCGGAGAGATCTCGCATTTGATCGGAAGGTCGGTTCCATCCTTGAGGCTGCGTCGGAGAAAGAAGCGTTTTCAGAGGAAGGAGAAAAACAGAAGCAGAATGAGAGACCGTCTCATGAAAGACAGAGGGACGGTAGCTTAGAGAAGCGGCACTAAATCCTGAAAAACAGCTGGGCTTTTACTAAGGCATGTGATTAGAGATCAAAGGTAGATAATCAGATGTTCATCACAACCAGTGATTAGTACTCTGACCCGTAACACACATCCTCCAGAAGCAAACAGATGAGTGCCTGGCAAAGTCTCCACCCAGTGCTTCTGAAATACTGGGGGCACTTCACACAAACCCTCACTCATCTTGCCTGCTTCACAGTAATTATTCCAGACAACAATCACAGATCCCACATCTGGAGAGTCAGAGGTTGAGCTGCAAGTGAAGGTGAATGACTAAAAGAGAAGCATTAGGAGCCTTAAACACATTTGTGACTCCAATGAATGTCAAAGAGGCACATGCTTGTGTTTTTACAGTATCTATAAAAAGCTTTCAACTCCTTGGATGTTTTTACCCTCTTTATTGCTTCTACAAAATGAGTCATGACTGACAAAATGTCTTTTTTCATAGGGAAAACCCCCTAGAAAATAAAATATTTAATCTAAAAATAAACAATTGCATTGATGTCATATAGTTTTTGTCTAATTTTGTTTCTCAAATAAGGCAGACTTTGTTGATCAGGATTGATCTGTAGAAGCAATAAAGAGGGTAAAAACATCAAAGGGGGTGAAAATCTTTTTAGGCTCTATATGTCTGAGCAAGCCAGTGAAGTTAAAACAAGCAGAAAACAGATGAGCCTGTAATGATCTTATAAACAAATCAGCAGGTTCAGAGTTCATTTAAAGGTTTGACAGACAAGAGGAGTGGTTCCCATTACCCAGCATGCAACAGGTGCGTACGTCCTTTACGCACACAAGAGTCTCAGCACAGGCCTTGAGAGGATAAATTATCTGCCGTCAGATCATTATGACAGAATACCAGCCGCTGCTAAACTAAAGTAGATCCTTCATAACAACTGATACGGTTCCTTGAAGTATTCGCACCTCTTAAACCTTTTTGTTTTCACATGTGCTAATCCAGCCTCAATCCTCAATGTGTTTTATTGGGATTTCTTTGTGATGGATCAACATAAAGTAGCACATGATTGTGAGGTGGAATGAAAATGATGAATTGTTTTATATTTTTCATTGTAAATCTAAATCCCAAGAGAGTGGAGCACATTTGTAATTAGCTCCAATGACTGAATAATTTGTAGAACTATCTTTTCTAGGAATTATAGCTGCAGGATTTCTTTAGGCGGCACGACTCTACTGGGTCTGCACATCTTGGAGATATAAATGTACATCTGTTCTCCAAATTGTTCCCTAACAAACACCTAAGGCCTTGTTGACTTTTTAAAGTTACCCCGGATTTTATTTAGGGGTATAATGTTAAAGGGGTCTGAATAAAAATATGACAAAATATTCTCAGTACTCATATTTTAAAAACTATGCAGTGTTTACACTTCACTATCATGAGCTACTTTGTGCAAGAACAAAAAAAAAGAATCACAATAAAATACATTTTTTGAAGTTTAACAATGTGTAAAAAAATAACGTCCAAGAGGTACAAGTACTTCTGCAAGGAACAATGAAAAAAAAAAAAAAAGCTACTCAGTGGAAATGAAGGAAGTGGATATAAAGAATCAAAAGTGTTAACATCTGAGCGAGAAGATAAAAGAAGCCAAAATCCCGTCACCATGCACTCAGGACAGCAGGGGAATAGTTACTTTCTGTTGCCATCATCTGTGACACTCCCCGCTGCTCCGTCTCTGGAAACATTGTACGGGACACGCAGGTGTAACACCGAGCATGAGAGAAGGGGAAGGGGAGAGAGGGTGAAGCTAAAAACAACAAGATGTCTAAACACACAAAACACATCCAGGCCGCTGCGCAGAGTTACACAGCGTGAAGCGTGTCGGGAAGGTGGGAGCAACCAGGAAGAACCCACTTTGGTGTTTGTGCTCCACGCTCCGCGGCTGCTTACCTGGGTATGGCGGGCACACGTCTGCCGTTCTCGTCGATGAAGTGGCCCCCAGCGTTCAGGACCCAGCGGTGGTGCAGGGACATGAGGGCGTGTCTGGCAGTGGTGGGCGTGTCCTTCCCGTCCTGGGTGTCCGCGTTCTTCAGCGGGGAGAACTCGTCCTCCCGCAGAACCTCGTACACCACGAACGTCCTTTTTTTGGGAGAACACGGCGTCACTTCAGCGTGCAAGCACAACAAGGAAACAGCAGGGCACAGCTGGAAAAGACTGGGAGGACTTTTATTCAACAGCTCTGAACCCAAGGGATGAAAATTGTCGAGCTTTTTGTGTTTTTTGAGACTACTGTTTGGGAATAGGTGAAGGATGTTTCGTTGGTTGCACCACAGATCATTGGAGTCGGTTATTATGTTTTAAGTAATGCTGGTATGAATGTTCAGCTGCTCATTTATAAGAAGTCGATGGTTTGCACAAGTATTCCTACCCCTTGAATCCTGTCGCATGTTTTAATATTTAAGCCACAAACATCAAAATAATCAATTTAATTTGTAATTGCGGAGTGCAAAGAGAAAGACTGGTGCTTTCCGAGCTTTTTAGCATGCGCACATCATCCGAGTCATTACTTTGTGCACTATAGATCTTTTTTGCATTTCTCTACCAGCTTTCCACACTTAAAGACAAAAAGTTTTGGCCATTCTCTTCGGAAAGATGGCTCAAGCTCAGTCAAACTGGATGGAGAGCATCTGTGAACAGCAACTTTTAAGGCTAACCACAAATTCCCATTTTAAATTAAGTCTGTACTTTCACTGGGCCGTTCTAATAGAGGAACATGCTTTGATCTCGTCCAAAGTCTGAAGTTTTTTGTCACGCAGACCAAAAAAACGTCGAAAGAGCTTTTGGGCAACAAAATTGTGTTGTTTTTTTTATTTTTTTTTTTAAAAAGTGATTCAATTTTACTTTCTAAAACATAAACTAAGCCTAGAAAATATAAATGAAACAACAGAGCTGGCAGATTTTTGCCAAAGTGGCATCTGCAATATAAAGCCAAAACATGCATTTTGCACGTTCACCTTTTTGAAAGAAATAGATATGATGTCCTATGTTTTCGGGGGAAATGTTTTCCATTTTCTTGGTATTAAAATGTTTTGTCCATTCTCAACAACAAGCATGAGGATTTGGGTCACTCTTGTAAAATCCTCGCTATATTTAGCCAATTTTAATGAATGAATGCACCAAATGTTCTTTTGAGTAAAAGTCACTGAGTGTTTTTTGGTCCTATTTAGTAGAAGAGTAAATTGAAAGCTAATACCATGGACAATAAAGCCAAATACTTAGTACTGTACCCCACATTTTCCATTTTAACATGTTTTTAATTTGTCTGCATTGTTTTTGAAAGGGTGTCAATCTGCTGTATTGGCTTATGCATGAATAGCCAAGTTTGTAACCCTTTCTTTCTAAAAACCAACCCATTGTATCTCTGACTGGATGTTTACTTGTCCTGCTGGAGGATAAATCTCTGCCCCAGTCGGAAGCTTTTTCTCTGTTTCTAACAGGTTTTCTTTCATCTGCCCACCAACTCTGATCATATATACTGAGAACACATTGCAAACATGTCAACTCTATTCACTAAAATGGATGATTTTAAATAAGAGTAAATAACAGAGGATGTATTTAGAGTTGTCGGAAAGAAAAAAAAAAGCAGGTGAATACCAATGGTAGAAATGTCAAACGTTTCATATTTCTATTTGTGAAATATTTTTTTAAATCCTTCCAGTTCACAAGTACGTGCTATTTCTTGGTGGTCTACTATATAAAACCTCGTTAAAATACGTTGAGGTTTGTGGTTGTAATGTAACAGAATGAGAAAAATAGTTGTTTACAAAGCACTGTAGCATTGCTCAACAGTGAGGATCATCAAAGCATTCGGTCAGTTTGATGCTGAAAGTTTTGTTTGCTGTCAAAGACCGAGACCCGAAAAACAAATGCGGATGTCCCCAAAAAAGTGCTACAAGCACAACGCATAGTGAAAAATGTGCATGAAAGGATGTTTTAGAAGCTCAAGTTATGATTCTCTCAATCATATGTTTCAAAATTGTAGTTTCTCCTGTTTAACCCAGTACTTATGACCAACAGGTTTTTATGAACAACATCCTGAAATAAGTATCCACATTGCTAATGTTTCCAGCTCATTTCATAGGAGTATGAAGACATGTGGGTATCATAGGCTCACTGCACTAAAACACAACAGAAAACGACATTGGACTTAGCTACACCTCATGCTGTGAGGATCTGAGAACAACCATAATTCAACAGGCATTTTTAGAAATGTGGCAGCTAGGAGAGCCGACCCATCTGGATTCTACTAAAACTGTCAGGGTGCCAGTCCAGGCCCGACTCCGAACCGTCCTCAGAGCAGCAACGCAATCGTTCCTCATCTGTTTTCATTTTGGAACACAGAGCATTTGTCTGCTGTGCGTTCCCTGTCAGTCAATTGCTACTGCCGTTCTGTAATTAAACGCAAATTTTGATTAGCAGTCGGATGACTCAGAGCTGATGTCATGAAACATTTTGAAGAGGAGGAACGAGCAAACAGCTCGTAAACCTTCATCCTCCTCCTTCAGAGAGTTTGGCAGACTTGGCCTGCTGGATCAGACTTCGGAGAAATGTCACGGCTGAGGGTGAAGGATATGGTTGGGGACTGGAAAGAAAAAAGAGGGGGATGGTTCCTGGATGCAGGAGAGTTAAAACTTTGTCTAGGAGACCCATAGGTGACATAGCCACCTCTCATCTAGAGAATACATTAGCCACTATCTTTAGAAACTCAGCTGCTACTCACTTTGCAAACTGGAAGATGTCAAAGACAAACTTTTCCATTTTAATCCCGTTCGGTTTCTCCGGTTTGATGAGCTGACCCTGATCGTCCACAAACGGGATCTTCTTCTGGGCAACGTGGTGCTGCAGCTGGGGTTCATATTTCCTGGTAATAAATAAAAGATTCTGTATTCAGACATCATTCTTGGTGGAACTCGTTAAAAACGTTCGGGTGAACAGGAGGAATCTTACTGCACGACGTCTCGCAGGAAAGAGAAGCTAAAGAAGTGGTTGGCCACGTTCCCCGCGTTGAACATCAGGCGGCCGTCCGAGCTGCGCTTCTCAGCCGTCGGTAGGGTGATCTCGCTGTACTCCACCACCTGGTAATGCCCGTCCACCTTACAGACCACGCCCACAGCCTCGGTCGGATTGGTTTTCTCCACCACCTGAAAGCGTCGGCAGATATTTATATGTGCAAACAAACCCTGGGAATCCACGCAACACGTCAACGGGAGAGTTAACGAGAAGCTGCAGAAGACTTGAAGCTGGAGTAGAGGTTCAACGTCCAGCATGACATCAACCCTAAACCCGCCTGCAGCCAGAGTTGCATTGGGGTGGTTTGGATCAAACAAATGTGTTAGAATGGTCAAGTCAAAGCACAGACCTCTACATACAGTTGAGAATCTGTGGGAAGACTTTCACGTTCACATGTGTATGCCATCCAGTCCGACTGAGTCTGAACTATTTTGTGAAGAAAATATAAAAACTTTCAGGCTCCAGGGGTGTAAAGCTGGTAGAAAGATTGGCCAACACACTTGTGCTTGTATCTGCAGCAAACAGATGCATGAAAAACCACGTTTCATATTTCTTTCTCTTCACGATTATGAATTACTTTGTGCTGCTCCATTACATGCTTCTAGTTCACTCATGGTGACAGACTGACCGCTACCAGATTTCCTTCCTGCCCACAGCATCACCATTCACATTGACTCTTTGAAGATATGAGTTACCGCAACATCTAATTTCCTTTTGGGGATAGATGAAGTAGTTTTCAGTTGAATCCCAATAGAATGCACTGAAGTTTGTGGTTGTAACAAATTGTGAAAGAGTTCAAATAGTATGAATACTTCTTTGAACAGCAGCTTAATAAACCATTCAGAAAATAAAAGATCTTGTGGTTGAACACTGCAAACAAAATCTTATTGAGTATTGTTGCTAGTTTCTAGTGTAGATATCTTACTAGACTTTATATATGACCAAACTAATTTACAATTAACTTTTCAGTAAGATATAAGAGCTTGTCTTAAGTCAGTAATTCTTGAATTTTGACATAAAGTACTAGCTACCCTGTCAAATTATTTCACTTGTACCAAAACATGTTTCCAATGTTATGAGAATCTGTCAGTGGAATTAATTCTTTTTGTCAATATTCAAGAAGTACTGACTTCAAACAAGCTCTGATATCTTGCTTAATCAGTTTGGTCATATTTAAAGAGTGCCAAGATATTTGCACTAGAAAATATGGAAAAACACTTGGCAGGATTTTGTGATTTTGCAGTGAAATAGGTGTGAAAAGACTCAGAACATGACAGCAGTGGGCCTGTTTGTTAAACTTTACTCAAATAATCAGCGCAGTTCACCTTTTTTAGCTCCATCTGCTCTAAATGAAGACAGACCTTCCTTCACCCTAAAGTTGGTTGCTAATGACAGAGTTTAGTTATGATGAGGGGGTTGTTGAACGGGGGCCGGGGGGGTTGAGAAGCCACATAAAACGTTACAGGCTCTCCCAGTAATTTATGATGGGAGAGACTCTGGCTTGATGCACTTCTTCCATCTCTGCTGCACCACATTCAGCAGATCACCATCTGTAGCTCAGCCGCATCTTCAGATGCAGCTGAGCTGAGCACAGTAACATTTTACTGTGTGACCCCGATCATCCTGATGATTGCAACTGAGGCGTAACTCAAGAGTCTGTCTTAACAGTTCAGCCAAACTCTGGATGCCTTTCACAAAAAAATGACGTGCATAAACTGATGTGGAAACAGTGGAAATAGTCATAAGAAACAGAACAAAGGAAGTGATGTTGACATTGAGTTTTGATGTGGTAACCATGCAATGTCATCGTTATTAACTATATTCATCATCTGGTATTACCCAAGCCTCTGCTCCAGAGTCCATTTCTTCACATAGCAATAAGTCGGCTTGTCTTTAAAACGCTCAATAAAGTTACTTTCAGCGCTTGTAACTCCATACATCATTGATCGCCTTCATATTTTTTTTCCCTTTGAAATCTGTTAAGTGACAGTTCATAGATGACTTTCTACTTCATCCATTCATTTTCTTACATGCTTATCCCACTGGGGCCAGGAGGGGTGCTTGTGCCCATCTCCAGCTGTCAACGGGCAAGAGGCGGAGCACACCCTGGAGAGGTCGCCAGGCCATCGCAGGGCAACAGAGGTAAACCCCTTTCTACTTTTTTTGATTAATTAATTAATTTAGGTTTAATATGGTGAGTCAAAGTCCCTGTTATAGATCCTGAAATCACAGAGGTTTGTCAAAAAATTTAACCCGCCAGCTGTTCTTTAGCATAAATGCCATACAGGGTCACACACTAATCACAATCTGATTAGAAAGTCCAAAGCAAAAGAAAGTGTTTATGGTTGAACTCCCACTGAATGTAGACATATTTAAAGGGGCAGTATTGTGTATTTTCCAGGCACATATTGCCATTTTATAGCACAGTCAAGTAACTGTGTTACTTTCCGTTGTTAGAAAATTGCTGCATAAGAGAAATTTGACTTTGCAAACTGACGCCTTGAATCTTTTAAAGAAGCTCCTAGTCTTTTTGACACTCCATCTTCAGAACATCAACCCAACAATGTCTCCCCATTTTGCCATTTACAACAGTTCCTTCCGGCGTTGGACTGAAGTAGTCGTATAATGAGACGCGCAGTTCCAACAGGTGTTTGCTAATTGCTGCTGCTGGTCTTAAGGAGCTGGGTGGGGGAGTCATGGAGGAGGGGCACTCTATGTGATGGAAGCTCGACTGCCGACTTTCTCTTCAAAGAGTTAGCAATGTTGAGTTTTAAATCATTAAATTTTTTTTTGATTGAAAACACTGATTTTGAGGAAAGCGAGAAGGCTGAAAGATTCAAAATATAAGCAAAAGAGCATCAGTTTTTAGTGAGCTTCACGTTTCTGTACCCACTACATATTTAAATCCTACACCTCAAAGCAAGCGCAGAAATTACTATTAATACTTTATTAAAGTTCACAAAATTCCTACAAGCAAATCTGTCTCATGATTAATATCACTATTTGACTCTATAGAAAAGAAAAACTGTTTAGTATAAATCCTGTAAATACGTATAGAGTATGATCAAGAGAGGAACTTACGAGCCCGGACCCAAGGGTCTGATATCTGATTGACGTGCAATATTTACAGCACCATCCACCTTTGTAGGCATCCCTCAAAAGTTGCATTTATTTTACGGTTTCGTACGCATCTTTGAATGCAGTGGTACGATCTCGCAAACCATAGCTTTCAGAAAATCCATCCTGGACATCAAGCAACTTGAGGACGATAGAGAGTGAGGTAAAATAATAATGAAAAAAAATCTGCGCCAAACTGTGCTCCAGGAAGACTGTAAACATGCAGAAGCTGCAAAACTCAACAAGAACCAGGCACTTTGGTCTAGGATTGAGCTTTTCAGCAACAAACACTTAGGAGGCGTTGGCCTGAAACAAAAGGTCAATTTATGGCTAACCACAAATACCTACTGTCTATCTAGCACAGCGGAGGATTTGTGATTCTCTGGTACTGCTCGTCTTCCTTTTATGCTTTTTCACTAAAAAAAGGTTTCATTGTATTGGGATGTGCTATTCCTCTTAATAACTGTTCCTTTAACGCTCAAACAAAGAAAAAAAGTTATATACCTCACGTAATCTCAATGACAGAAAGAAGGAAAAAGTTTCCCGAAGAGCTGAAAGAAATTCAGAAAAAAAAAATGAGGTCAGCAGCGCCACCCGGTGGTGAGTTACTGAAGGTGCAGCGAGCACACCACACCTTTAATTACACATTGTTCCTTGGAAAGATATGAAGAGCATGTGTCCTTGCTGGCACAGACTGGAAAAACTGGACTGACGGATCAGAATGGATCAGACTCGACTGCTCCACTGCTCCCTCGTCACGTCCAATACACAGGTTATTAGCAGCACTGGGTGATCATTGATTATCCTTGAGCTCTTGTGTTGTATGATACGTTCTTGTCTGATGAATATGAGATAAAGACACTTTATGAGAGGAGGAAGAAACCAGGTTTGCTGCTGCGTCAGCTGTAGTAAGTTTGCTTTTAAAAAAACCATCTGATACGGAGATGCTTCTTTGTCCATAAATAAAATATTGGAGCATAAGTGTGGTCGAAGAAATTGTTCATATTTTAAGACCTGAACATCTCTGTAACACATCCACCAATTTTAACTAGAAAGTTTCATATTTGCTTCTGTATCTGCAATGTTGACAAATTCCTGATTTGTCAAAGAAAGGCTTGTTCTTTGTTGGAGGTGTGCAAACGAGCTCTTCAGCATTCTTTTATTTAATGCTTTCATTGGAATATGAACACGAGGCAAAATAATCTTGAACTACAAACCAGGCAGATAATTAGCTGTGGGATTTGTGAAAGAAACTCTAGCCAGTCAGAGGACCTTGGGCTTTGTTCGGCTGCAGATCTTACACGCTTGAACCCAGCTCTGTAACATACTGCAGTGAAACCTATAAAGTTTATAATGTACCTTTCAATACATTTAAAAGGTAGGGGTTAAGTCTCATAAACTTTGTTTTACAAATCATTCATGCAGGTCACCGTAAAAGTCTATGGATAAAAACCCACATCATGCTTTGCATATTTCTACTTCTAAAACTCTTTGACCGACCTTAGCTCCGCAGTCCGCTCCCTTCTGCACACAAAACCCAACGAAGGTGGGATCGGCCACTTTGACCAGGATGTTGTCGACACAATACACATGAATGAACTCGACTCCCCTCCGCTGCATGTCGTCCAGGATTCCCTGGTTCCCAAGGGCCCTGTAAAGACCCCCGTTTCCATCTGAAAAGCAACCACACAAAATGGCTTTGAAAAAAAATGCTCATAAGCAAAATCCCCGTCCAGTCAGATCAATTAATCTTGTAGTCACCAATAATCTTTGGACCCACCAGGAGCCATGGAAAGCTTCCCCTTGCTCTCCAGGATGATCTTTCCAGAGTAGTCCATTGCTGGCAGCATGCCCTGCTGGAAGAAGATGACATTGTTCTTGTCTAAACCAAAGTATTTATGCTGCGAGAAGAAGTCCTTGGTGGATTCCATCGTCCTGCCACTGGTCATGATGTACCTGAAGGCAGCACAGAAAGAAGATAAGACTTGGTTATTTAGGTTACATTGGCAGGTACACTGAGAAAAATAAAGAGGGCGGAGAGAAGCCTTGTTTTTTTAACATAAACTGAAGACATTGCTTATTAGAAAGCAATGTAAGAAGCTTTTTTTTCTCAACAAAAGTGAATGTCAAATGTCAGTTTTCAAAGATTTAAAATTAATAATGAGTGAGACCTAGCACTAACCTCTTTCTAATACCATTTTCCCTTTCCAGACAGTAAACTACCCTTAGATCTGCTGTCCAGGGAGATAATCCTATCCCAGCTTTCTTGATTGAGTTTCCTTCAGCACCTACAGTGATCTGACCCAGTTATTCATCACGCAAACATAACTGGGACTCATTTACAAAAAGGACAGGTGGCTGTTTGTTAGACTTAGTCTGTCTATTTCTCTTTGGATAAGAAAAGAAAAAGAAGTGTCTCAGGGCCAGAGTCTCACCAGGGAACACAGCATTTGACTGTTGTCTTTTGCTCCGCCAGCTGCTGCAGCTTCAAAATGCGCTCCGCTTGGATCTGAAAGAGAGTTTTGTGGGATGGCAGCCCGACGTCGTACATGCCTTTAGGGTAAGAGACCCCAAGTCTGGTTCCCTGACCCCCCGCCAGCAGTAGGACAGCCACTTTACTCTGAGCGATGCAGTCCAGACCTGAGAGAGAACCAGAGCACAACAGTTTGAGTCTTTGCATGAAAAGAGCCAAAGACTGAAATGTTTGTCCATTCTTATTTGCAAGCTCAAGCAAAGTGAGATTAGATGGAGATCATCTGGGAATACTAAAATTTATCTCAGTAAGCATCAACGTTAAAATCTTGCCAAACGTTCTCAATTTTACGAACATCGGCCGATCCCAACGTTAATGTTGATATATCGTTCATTTTTAGTTTTTTCCTTGGAACGCTTCCATTAGACCAGATTTTGCGATTATTTCCATTTTCAGATCATGAGATGCTTTGAAAACTATTTTAGAACCTAATTGCTTTAAATATTTGTCCTGGATCACCTCTGACCCGTCTGCTGTTTTTCTTGGTCTTCATGATGCTGTTTGTTCTTAAATTCTCTCAAATAAACCTCTGAATCCTTCACATAACAGCAGGATTTATACTGAAAACAGCTGGATCCACAAGATCAAGGCAAAATAAAAATGCTAGTCTCACTCTTCAGATGTCTATTGCGAAATATTTTTAAAAGTGGTTTATCCTTTTATTTCCACTTCGCAATTGTCTACAAATCTTTGGATTAATCACTCTAAATCTTAATAAGATGCACTGAAACTTGTAGTTGTAATTTGACAAAGTGTGGAGAGGTGTAACTACGTTTGCACAACCTTCATTTATGATCTCTTCCATTCCAACTCTCTAATCTTCTTGGACACCTTCAGAGCAATTAAATTGTCTTTCCAGGGAAATCTTATATAAATCATGATAAACTTAACTAAGCATCCATAAAGTTTACCATTAACCATCATTCGTAAATAAACCTTGAAGATGTGACGTCATAGGCAGGATGTGAACGTTGAACTCCTACGTAGAAACTTTCAAATATATTTTTTTTAAAAAAGGAAATAAAACGTTTTTGACCTGACACAGCAGGCTTATCTCAAGTTTACTACCAGCTACCTGAGTCAACAATATTTCTAGCAGCTGGTGCCAAGGGAGAAGTTTTACACCACGTACTGGGAGGATCAGCTAGACTTTGACTGCTCTCCCAACATATGAAGAGTCCTGCACAAACACACATACACACGCCACACCCTGCACACACAAATGTGGTCACGACATGGTGAGATGACTTCATGAATAAGGGTCAAGAGAGGCAAACCCAGTGACGCCAGCCCCAAATCAGAACCAGATGTTTTCTGCCCGATCACATCTCCCGTTACTATTGGCCGCGAAAATAAAAGAAATAGATCCAAGTGATTCATTAGGTAATCAAATCGCCTCAGCCACGCAGGAATTGCGCAAAGAGTCACATTAAGTACCCAATTACTCATATTTTGAAAAACCCCTCAGAAGCAAGACTGGGGCGAAGTTGAGTCTGTAACAGCATACGGTGAGTAACTGGCTGGTTTTCCTGCTGCTCAGGGAGGGCTTTGGCAAGTAGATGCACTGAAATGGTTTCTTGTGTGAATCTGGAAGTGGGTTCTCTGAACTTTCCTTAAGTAAGAAATCAGAAAAAGCACCAACCCATGTCCATCTCACTTCATCTGGACTGCCCTGTGATGCTTTAATCTCATTAAGCTTCCCAGAGTTATACCAGTAAATTGGTGCCCTGAATCATTAGGCAATGACCTTAAAGAAACTGGGTTTCAGCCTCTTATCTGGTAGCAGAAAGTGAAGACATTAATCTTAGCTTTTGCTGCTACATCATAATAAAGCCAAGAAACAATAATAAAACCTTTTCCTGCTTCCTTACTGTCTATTGAACAATAAAAACTCAACAATACACCTTAGAAGGAGGAGCAGGAGGAAGTCCTATAAAACTCCTGATTGAGCTCACCTTTGACCTCCCAGTCTTTCAGACTCTCCCTGTCCCTAGTCACACTCCCGAGCACCTCCCGGGGCACTGGCTCCATGCGCCCGTCCATCTTCTCGTGTTTGGTGCTGCTGGACGTCTCCATGGCGCTCTTGAAGAATCCGTTGATTTCCAGAAAGTCTACTCCCTGAAGATCCTGGAAAAGCTCCTGCTGGTCTTTGGGACTCAGCTCCTTCCAGAACTGGAGGAGGTGAGACTGGCCCGCTTCAGCCAACTTCTCCACAAGTCCACTGGTGTTTGGGTCCATGATCAATAATGATTTGGATGAACTCTGCCAAAACACAAAACAATACAAACATGTATTTGAGTTGTTGTTGTGACTTCCAATCAGGCAACCATTGGATTAAATTGTATTTCAAGAGGAGATCCAAATACATTTAACTCCAAGTCTAACCGGGGTTTTAAGAAGGAAACAAAATAGAGGTTAAGTTACAATAAGATGAACTGGCGACAGCTCAACATCCAGTAATTAATTTTCAAGTGAAACAATTACTTAAATTACTGACATTGTTCGCCTGAGCCCACACCCACAACAGGCAGCTTGTTTGAGAAGGAAATACTCCCTTTACTGGAGACGAATGGAAATATGATGCTGGAGGGATGCTGTTGCAATGTTCCATGCAAATTTAGGTCATTTTTTTGTTAACTGAAACCATAATGTTAATACATATGACTTGACTCTTAAAACTTTTAACACTTGAACGTTTCTTGGAGTAAGGCTCTGTCTCAATGTCAAGTTAAGGGTTTACAAACACACAGGACGGATGCTTCGTACCAGACCTAGCAAAGAAACTAAATACAAGCAGGGCTGGCTTTATGAAGCTCTATTATGTCCATTAATTGTACTAATTTCTTAAACGTCATTCATCAACCTGCCTTAACAACAGCACAGACATGCGATTAGGACGCGGGTGCCGAGCACATTTATATTAGCCGCTAATTCATCGACGGCAAGCGGAAATAACAGTTTGGTGTAAATATTACAGAAGACAAATAAAAACAAACAAACTCTCACCTCTCTCACAGACTCTCGTTGACGTTAAGAGCATTAATATCAGCGGCTGTGTGGTTCCTGTCTTACAACGCTAAGCTACGACACCTCCCACCGATCCACGCCTCCAGCTACGTCACATATAACGTGGCAACAGCGTGAAGTGTGTTGCCTTCAAGTGCTCCTCGTAAATTTAGTAGTCGTGAGAAGACTGAAAGATGCGCGAACCAAACTGCTGAAATTTGAAAGTTTTCTTGTTTTTTGTTGTTGTTGTCCCATTTCAGTGATTTGGAAATCAAACTAATTTTAACATTAGACAATAACCTGAGTAAATACACAAATTGTTTTAAAATAGTGGTTTTATTCATTTTAAATAGAAAAGAAAAGAAAAGAAAAGAAAATAATAGAATAGAATAGAATAGAATAGAATAGAATAGAATAGAATAGAATAATATAATTTATTGTCCCACCATAGGGAAGTTTTCCACGTATAAAGGGCTGAGTACATTTCTGTTCCAAGTGTTGTACTGTAGATTAATGAAAAGGTTAAAAAAAAAAGAGAGTAAAGAAATAAATGTTTTTTATTTAATCAAACACACCAAAAATCTTTATTCTGGGCCCTTTTTTTCCAAAATGAAATGACACATTGTGTTAATCATTACATCTTACAAGTTGATTGTCCCTAATATTTTGCCGACCTTGCTTAGTTGTAACTGTGAAACTCGGAGTATTTTATTATTTTATATTTTATTATATAGGTATTACATTTTTACTGCAAAAATATAATAAAAACTTATACTTATTGCTTATGTCACATATTAACCATGGTTCTGCAACTGATTAAGATTGCATTGAGCTGCAGGGACCCAATAAATTAGCATGAACTTGTCAAAAGTCGCCACCCTATGGCACGTAAGGAAATTACTGAGAAAAAATATACATTTAAATTTCTCTTTAATCATCATGTCAACATTATTTTACAGGAGGGAGTCGGACGTATTCATCACTTCAGATCTAGTTTAACTTGCAAACACCCACAAATATATTTGCACATTTTTAACATGTATGCAAATATATGTTAAAATGGAAACAGATCCGCCTTGTTCTGGAAATCTTTTTTTTTTTTTTTTTTTTTTTCATGATAAGACCGGGGAAAATATTTGAATCAAATACCAGATTGCGTATGAAGGTTTCTTTTCCTTTTTTTTTTACCAACAGCTGGGCTTTGTGACAGTCAAAAGATTTATGAACCGTTTGAAACCAGTAACGGTCACAGAAACGGCTGGTTGCGGCGGAAAACTTCACCAGGATACACAAAATATTTCTTTTTTTTTTTTTTAAAGAAAACATCGGAATTGACGAAAGAAATGCCTTCAAGAGAAGCTCCAGTTTCAAGAGAAGGTCCCGTTTCGGTAAGACCAGCGGGAAAGTCATTCTTTTTTTTTAAATTATTTAAGTACTTATACCGTATTGAAAGCGAACAGCTGTGCCGAGGCCAACGGTTGAGCTAACATAAGGTACCTGTTAGAAAGGAGGAAACAGAATAACGTCTTAACAATTTGTTTAAAAAATATATTGTTTTTGACAGAGGGTCAGGGTGGAAGTTCAAGAGTGATTCTGCTGAGCATTAAGCGAATATTTTGTAACCAGTTAATAGAGTGACGGTTTTATTGGTGATTGCAGATCCTGACCCTGATCGGTTCACATCATCAACGTCCAGTTGCCCAAACCGTAAAGTCCAGTTTGAGACCATCTTGATAGTGATGTCAATGTTTCCTCATCCTTATCTTGTGTTTTATGAAAAAGTTTAACAAGTTAAGGTGCATAAAAATGATCAAGCATTTTAAGTGAGCTTTCTATCACTTTATTTCTGAAGTTGATACCAACCACTGTCTATGCCTGGTGGTCTCCTCTCAGGACACTGAGAGAAGAAGGATGTGTTTGGGTCTGGTGTGGATCTCCTGCAGTCAGTGGGGTATAACTTGCGCAGGTCACATGTATTGCAAAAATACATAATTCAACATTTCTTAACTAATTGTTAAGAGAACTTTTCGGATACACAGAAGGCCCGTTTTCCTTTCTGCTTTAACTTCATATTTTGAGGCTATTTTTGTGTAAAGAAATAGAAAACATAGAACTACATATGACTGTGTTCTCTGGTTTAATAGTCATAGGGGGAGGAGAACTGAGATTTTAAACAGCAAGGAAGCCCTTAGACCTGCCTCCAAACATTTCCATAATGGATGCACAAAACCCTAAAGCAAGCAAGTTTGGAAATGAAGTAAGTCTATTTTTTTTTCCCTTGGCCTTTAGATTTCAGACAGCAGATTTAACTTATCGCTTAACAGTTTGCTAATTGCACTTCTTGCCTTGTTCAGGTCTATAAGAAGGAGAGAGAGGAGCGGAGAAATCTGCTCACCTCTTCACACAAATACATGTTTGAAATAATTGCATGTGAGCTATCTTTGACCCCATCGGCAGTAGAGGAATTTGTTTTAGATTCTCCATCCGTAAGTCTTCCTTTATGGCTTTGCCTTCAGAACAACAATCAAATCTGTCAATGAAAGGGAGGGAATCTTTGTATGGAGTAGCTGGTGCTGGATTGTGATTATGGGCTGGTATGAGTTTCTAATCTAATGAAAATCTGGAACGATAACCCAGTGTAGAAGTTCGGTTGAAGTTCAAGCATTTACAGGAGACACCTGATGGTTTGGGGGCCGAACTGAGCCCCCAAAGTTCACTCACGCCTTGGGTCGGTCTGGACAACAGTTTCACCATTGTCCTTTGGCAACTGAAAATATCGTTATCGAGGCTGTAAAGTCCTTGGTTTAAAGTGTATCTTTGAGTGCAGCTGAAAGGGGAACTTTACATACACAGTTGTACTTTTTTTGCAGTATTTTTGCCCCCCTGTCCCTCATATATTTTGTGTTGTGATGCGTAGATTTGTATGTACAGTACTTTACAGTCTCTTCATAACGAGACTGTAAAGTACCGTAAAGCGATAATGAGCTGCTTAGTTATCGAGTACAGGCAGATGCCCGACTATGTCAAGCTGCTGTGTCAAACATCATGAACGCATCATATGTGATACAGTATTGCATTGCGTGCATCTTTTTTCTTTCACTTTTTTGGGTTTGATTCGATGTTGTCTCTAAATTCAGAAATGTAGATTTTGGTTGGATTGGTATTTGATAGCTGCATCTCTGCTTTTTGTGTGTTGTGGACATGTTCTTACCATGTTTTGCTTGCTTGTTTATTTTTTCTACGGCATAGCTGGCTGCTTTTGATAATTTCTTCGCTGCTGGAGGTTGTAAAACGATCTCCTTTGTCTACCAGGAGTCTGACCCCCCAGGAGTAGGTAGGATTACCTGGAGAAGTCTGCAGTGTCAGACCTGAGTCCATCTCCTGTTCATTTTTTTTCATCTTAGGTTTCAAATTTTAGGGCTATAATTAACTGATTTCAGTTTTCTAAAACAGTAGTTGTTGCTCATGTCACTCACTTAGGCCATTTTGCACTTGGTTTCAGAATGTGGGCGCACACATCAGGGACTTGCCGCACTGGAAAAAGGACGCAGGCTGTTTTTAGCCGATTTAAGCAAGACCTGTCTGACCGGCATCTGCTGCTATTTTGATCGAACAGACGTGAACGATCCTGTGACTCCTGAAAAAATACATGAGGTAAAATTTGATGTAGTTTTTCTCTGTGACTTTATTTGTTTTATTTATTTATTTTTTGTGTGTATGTGCAAAGTTATTCTAGTTTTTAAGGTTCACTCATGCAAAGTAGGTAGATAGTTAAAGTGCTCACTCCCTGTTAAACGCGAAATAAATGATCTTATTTTACGTCACAATGAGAATGAATGTTTCACGCTGTAAAAGAGAGAAAAAAAATACAATGTTAAAACATACATGTTCCCAAAAGTATTTGAGTCATTCACCATTGCTATCAAAATAAATAATATTACCTACTGTATGTTTATTATGCTTCTTCCATTCCTTCTCACAGTTTTTTTTTTTTTCTGAATGTCTCATAGCAAATTTGTTTCTCTGTGATTGATGCCACTGAGGGCCTCCTAAAAGGATTAAGGAATGCCTATGGATTTCTGCTACCAATTCTTGAGGCACAGGACAGCTGGGGTGCATTGGACCAGTCAAAACATGGGGAAAAAACAAAAAAGTTGTTCTTGGATAACTTTAAACATTTTCTGGGCACGCTTGATGGTAGGATTTTTCTTTTTTTAATTTTCGCTGCATATTCTTTCAAGTTGGCTAAGTGTTAACAGACAAAAAATACATGTATGTTGAGAAACTACAAAACTCAAACAATACTTTAGTAGAATTTATATATATATATATATATATACATATTACTTTTTGTCTGTTTTACCAGACCTTCACATAAGAAACACCAGTGTTGTTCATTTGAGCAAACCGTCAGGTGTCAACTTTTCCAAACTGACGTGTCTTGAAGAGATGAAAGCCGCAGCTTCTGACTTTGAGGAAGTGCAGCGACTGGAAGAGATTCTGAGGCGCTGGTGCAAGGAAATTGAACAGGTTTGTAATCACAAACATTTATCTGTGATGTAGATGTCACAGAACTGCCTTTTATTAGTACTAGAAGTGGTTAAAACAGTATCCACAAAAAGACGAAGCGTTAGCTTAGACCGGTAGTGGTATCTAAGCTGCTAACCAAACGTAGCAAAATTGACAAGTTAAAATTACTAACAGGCCTTAAATTATTTTTCTACAAAGAGATGCACAAAACATTTTTCTATAAATTCTTTTGACCTGTTCAAAAATTAAGTCATTTTATTGAAACTACAAAGTATTCAGATTTTCATAGAAAAGGGATTTGTAAATCACAATTGATCTAAAACATATGACATCATTTAAAGAAAGACATTTAATTTTCCAAGTTATCTGGTTGATATTTTGTTGCTTTAGTAAAATGCTTCGATGTATTTACAGGAACAACATTTAAATCTGCTGTTAAGTAAAAGTTTGCAATCTTATGTACTCTGCAATAAAAGCAAACAAAAAAAAGGCTTATAAATAGATTAATACTCTGTGTTGTACCTGATATTAAAAAAAATTGTCACTGATAATCTTTGCCTGAAGATAACATTGAAACCAGCCCCTCAAAAATATTCTAATGGCCAAATATAGACCTGATCATACTTTGGATACCCCTGAGTTGCCTAAAGCATGTAGAAACCTAATTGCTAGTTAGAGCCTCCAATGCATCATTGGGTCCCCAGAAAAGCTTGAAACACAGACCGTACATCTAAAAGCTTGAGATTTAAGCATAGCAAATTAAACTTGGTCCCCCAGATTCCACCAGATCCCTTCTGAAATGCTGTTGGCGGTGGTGAAGTGAAGTTCTTTGCAGGAAGCTGGGGCCCAGATCAAATTCTGCTGAAGGCGAAATACAATGCTGAATTACTGTGATGTCTTTTATTTTCATCATGACCAGGTCCTGACTGAGGATGATCAGTTGAGGAAAATAGATGCTGAGGGACCTCTGAGCGAGTTAGAATACTGGAAGAAGAAGCACTCAAAGTTCAGCTCCATCGTCAATCACATGAAAAGTGAAGAGTGTAATGCAGTGGTAATGGTACTCCATATACGCCGTTCCAAAATGATAAAGGTAATATAATAAGGTTAAGTATAGACTATAAAACATTTTGCACCGTGTAAAATTTTAAGTGTTTTGAGGTTACGTTCTAACTAACTAGGTTCTAAGAAAGCCGTATTTCTGTCAGGAAGATGTTTTAGCTTGGGGCTAAAATAACTGATATAAATAACTTAACATACCCTATTAACTCAATCCATATGCTTGTGTAGGTGTGGCGGGATCTGGATAAGAGGATAACAGATCGTGTAAATGAATCAAAAGACTATTTAAAATTCCTGTCCACACTGGAGAAAGTCTTGCAAGCACTGTATAACAATGACCCGGTATGTATACTTTAAGCGATTTAATGAAGAGCTAGAACTCATATGATACACTGAATGAAAATATTTTTAAAGGGGGAGTATGACCTAAAATTGACTTTTTTTTTTAGTTTTAGTTTATTATGTTGCAACATGTTGCTTTGATTTTTTTTCATGCACGTTTGAGAGATCCCACCAAGTGTTGACTAGTTCCACAAAGCTCTTCCTTGGGGCTGCAGTCCTTAGCCAAGCTTCCGCCTCCCGTCACATGTCTCTTCACTCAGCTCTTTCAGGCTAGCAGCAGCAGCAATTCGCAAACACCTGGGACAACTGCATATCTGCTGAGCTCATCATAGGAACTACTTTGTGCAACGCTCTGAAAAATGGCCATAAACCTCTTAAAGGAGAAATGTTGTTGTGATGACCTCCTAAGACGGAGTGTCAGAATAGGAGCTTCTTAAAAAAGACAGAAGCCCAATTTAAATGTGTTAAATTGCATTTTTAAAACACTTAAAGGAAACATAGTTACTTGATTTGTCTGTAAAATGGCACTATGTGCCTGGAACATACATAATACTGCCCCTTTAAATACTCAATTTCTTTCGGCCAGACCATATATATTTATTAACACTTACATATTGTTGTTATTTAAACTCAGTAAAAGGATTAAAAACTTTTCATTTTGTGTGCAAGAATTACATAATTTAAGATTGTACTTTGTTGAATTAGAGATTTAACAATCTCTAATTGTTAAAATGCACCAAGATAAGTTTTTATTTGACATGCAATTCATAATGTGCATTTCTCTGCCACGTAGTTGTACTACATGTTAGAAGGAAGTTCAACCCTTTCAGAAATTGTTGTCTTACAAACCTGTGTCTGCACATAACACTTCTGTATTATAAGTTGTTCATAATTCCAGGATTCCCTGATAAAAAGTGTGCATAGTCTTGTCAACGCCGTTGAATTAGTTCACAGAGTACCACTGTTCCGCAACATAAATGAAAAGATGCCATCACTGTTAATTAAAGTAAGTGTGTTACTATTATTATTTAAGATTTCAGTTGTTTTCTAAACGTTAACCATTCAGTTATATAAACCTTGGTAATGTATACTTTTCCAGGTCACAAATCAACTGGTTACAGCGTGCAGAGCACACATTACTGACCATGGCAAGAGTTTAATATGGGATCAAGATTCCGAACAGCTCATGAGGAAAATGCAGGTGACTGTGATGCTAACACTTCTTATTGTATGTGTGTGCTTGCAATGCTTTGGCTTGACTTCAGCAATCATTACCCATTGCCTATTCTGTTCTGCGTAGGACTGCATAACTTTGTTTGAGGCGTATCGGTCCTTCTTCCAAGAAAAGAAACTAACGGCGAAATCAGACCAGAAGGAAAAGGGCTTTGTGCTTTCGGAGCGGCATATTTTTGGCATGTTTGAGAACTTCTGTAAAAGACTTAAAAAGGTCATTGCTATCTTTGAGGCTGACATTGTGGAGATAGCCAAAAATATATGGCAGCTGACAGGTGTAAACATGGTGCAAATGGTGCAACGAGCTGCAAACATATAAATGCTCACTAAGGGCGAAATGAGCAGCACACAGATAAATGAATCCAACTTCAAAAAACCCAAATGCAATAGCAAAATGGCGGAATCACAAATAAAATGCTGCAGTCACATGAAATAGAAGAAAAAGGAAAAATGCTGCAAAAATGCAAATACGAAGAGCTGCAAACTTGCTCTGCAAAGCAGGAATGCTCCAAACCACTGGGGGGAGTCTGGAGTAGGTAATTATTACCAATGTAAAAATGCTATCGGAAGAGACTGTGTGTTTTAAAAAGAGATTAAGTATAAAACACCGCTTTCTTCCTTCCTCCACTTTTTTTCTGGACATTAATTCCTCACACGATGTATTTGCTTAGATTCAGGTCCAATATGATTTGTTGGTCATCTCCCCCTAAGGGTCTGTAGCACTTCTATTTTCAATCAGTCAATCAAGTTTATTTGCGTAGCACGTTTCAGCAACAAGGCAGTTCAAAGTGCTGTACAACATAAAAACTCAAAAATGTAATTAACAATATTTGTTATCAATTGAGAAACCAACAACAAACATTACATTTTGTCGAGTGCCATCATCAAAATCATCAACACACATCACGTTTGTCAATGTTCCAGAAATTATGGGTCAAAAGCAATCCTAAACAGGTGAGTTTTTAGCCTTGGCTTAAAAGGAACTCTGTGTTTTGGCAGTTTTCTGGAGATTTGTTTCAGATGCAGAGTAGACTAGACACAAAACTCTACACAAGACTCATTTGGCCATCTGCTGTGTGTTTGCACCTGTCAGTCACCGTACAAATAGGGTAGTTTAAAACAAGTGCTCCTCAACAAGTCACTTTTACAATACTACCCCAAGAATTAACACATTTATTATCTTTTGTAGATCGAACAAATAATCTCAGTGTTCAAGACATTTGAATCTCTTGGAAAGTCAAAGATCGAAGGCATCGAGATTCTTGCCAGACAATTCCTGACTGTGTCCTCGAATTTGAAAAGAAAGCAGTATGACATATTGTCTCCAAAGATGACTGAATTTGACGGCGATTTTGTCAAGTTTATAAATGAAATCAGCCTCATTGAGGTATGTCTGTTCCTACATTATGAACATTGTCTTTCACGCAATAAAGGTACAAATTATTAATTTGACTGAGAGATGCGGGATTCAAGTCATCTTTTAACTCATAAGTTTCAAATACATTTTTGTGATAGAAGGAGTCTGTTTCAGAGTGACCCAGAGAGATTACCAACAAAAATCTGATAAAGAATGTATGGAGTGACCTAACAATTAGGGTGATAGTACTTAGGCCTTCCAACCTCAAAGACTTGGAGCTCACCATCCAAAATAAATTGTGAAGGAAAAAAAACTGCAGAAACTTGCAAAATGGTTTTGGTTGAGCCAAGTGTTGAAAATTGTCAATAATTAAGTTAAAGGGGAAGTATCATGCAAAATCCACTTTTTAATATTTAGTTGTGTTCATTTTTCTCTATTCACTTTAATGTTTTTCTTTTGTATGACACACACTGCTAAACAAGTTCATGACTTCCGGCTAATCAGTTTTGGGAATCCGCCATTTATTTCCCCACAGTGATTTTGTAGTTCAACTTCAGTTAAGTTGCAAGTAGACAAGTCAAAATGTTTGGTCCTAGCTTGTATTAAAGCGCATGATTCCTTACATTGCTTCCCGGCATCAGAGCCTCTTTGAAGTGTCTGGTTACATTTTATTTTTCTCGGGAATGTACTCACATCAGTAGGAAAAGTCTGTGTAGGGAGCACTTACAGACCACTGCTCAGCAACCTCTACCAGTATGAAGAGGGATTTTCTGAAAGACTTTGTCTGATTGAGGGTCAGTTCCTTCTCTCTACTGAAACGAGGGACACAGCAAAGCCGTAAGCTCCAAATAATGTTAAAATGACAGCAAAGCTTATTTTAGACACAGATATTGTGTGTTGATAATGATGTCCTGGCCATTGGTTTGACAGTATCATTGAACCTATGTTTACTACATTCATGTTATGGTAGCATTAATATTGCCATAGGTATCTGATATTAATGGACACTATAGTTCAACTGTGTTCCATATTGTAGGTAGTTGGGATGGATGGAGAGGGTGTAAATACAGTAATAACACCATTGCAATGCATTCATTTGAATACATTCATTTGAATGCGTTGCAATGGTATAGGAGAATGAATGTCTTCTTCATCCTCCTACTCAGACTCTGGCTCCAACATGTAAGGTCGGATGGACAAGTCTTCCGTTGTTGATATCTTTCATAAACTTTGGAATACAAAATTTCTCTGCCAGTGGATAATCATATTGCTGCCATCAAACTACATAAATGGCCGAACGGGGAGGAGTGGAACACCCTGCGACCCGGACGTGAAACGTCTCATTGCATTCAAAAAGGCGCCATCAAAACAAGTTGCTCTAAAATGCTCCTCAGAACAAGGGTAAACGAGGGGTCTGTGGAGCCACAATGGCGAAGAATTCAGACCAAAGCATCACAGTTCTACTTAATACAGACCATAAGTGAATGATTTACACGTGAAGAGGAAGAATTTAAAAGCGTGAACCACTTATTCACAGATACAGTACATACGCATGTCTAAGGTTAACTACTTTACGTAGTCATATTTTTTAAAACTGTACAGAGTATCGTTAAAAGAAAGAAGGATGACTGGTGATGTACAGTCTCTAAGCAGATGAGTGTTATCAGTTTCGCAGCTTGAGGCTGAAACTCCATTGAAATTTAAACGTCTTCCTGTTCATGTCTACAGAACAAACTCCAGGTATTCATGAATGCATGCTTCTCAAAAATCTACTCATCGCAGCAAGCTCTGGCACTTCTACAGCGGTTAGTAAAATTCATCATAGTAGTACATTGTGAACATTTTACTGTCATTTTCTTGTTATTGTAATATAATTCTATAAACTTTCCTTTTTCATAGATTTCAGAAGCTGAAGCTTTCTTGTCTGGACACACAAATTTTCAACATTTTGCATAATGTTCTCCAGTGCTATATCACAGAAGTGGATAATATCACAAAGGTTTATAGTTTGATAGAACTTAACAACACATAGATACATACTGTAATTTAAGAATGAAACAATTTCGACCTCTTTGTTTGTAGCTCTTTGACAAGGAGCAGAGGGATCCTCCGATTGCTAGAAACATTCCTCCAGTGGCTGGCAGAATTGGTTGGGCCAGGCACCTTTTTAAAAGGATTCACGAACCCATTTTTTTCATAAAAGTGGGTGAATATTTATTTAAAAAAGTAAGAGTTGTGCATTTTCTTGTTATTGATTGGCCTTTCTTCCTCAAAAGGAAAACTCAGATGTTCTGGCAAGTGCCGATGGGAAGAAAGTGCTCAGGCTGTACAATCAAACTGCAGCCTTACTGGTGGAGTTTGAATGTATCCAATACCAGACATGGAAGGATGATGTTTCCAAACTAGATCACAGTAAGTCCCTACTTTCTTGCAAAATGCTGGCACTATTTGTTATAGGACACTTAGGCACTTTTTCTGCTCTTGGTGACAGTCCTAAATCATACTCTGCTGGTGCGTCACCCTAAGACCAGAAAGTTTTTGGTTAACTTTGATCCAAAAATAACTGAGGTCATTTGGGAAACAAAGTGTTTGTTAAGCATGGGTCTAGAGGTTCCAAAGCAGGCGTTAGCTCTTCTCAATATGGAAAGGAAGTTACAGGACAGTCACCTAAGGCTTAAGGTAAAGTACATTTTTAGCTTTTTCACTACAGTAGTGAAACAAGGATTGTAATAACCTGATACAAAGTCACTTGAATGTTTTTTTTTTAGACCATTTTGGAAGAGTATGAATCCACCTGTGTCAGCATTCGGGATGACTTGAGCAGCTTGCTTGCTTCAAAAGTTAAAAATGTAAGTATTTTGTAAATTCAGTACACTACACTGTCTGGAAGTGTTACGTATGGAAATAACTAGGATTAAGTATTTTAACTTCAAAAGTTAAAAATGTAAGTATTTTGTAAATTCAGTACACTACACTCTCTGGAAGTGTTACGTATGGAAATAACTAGGATTAAGTATGGAACTTAATTTTAGTTATTACCTAGGGCTAGACCAGTCTAGAAAATAAGGGTTTGGAATAATATTTGTATGTCCAGACTTCTGTATTTAATTGTCTATTGTATCCTTCTTTCTGTCCTCCATCCTCAGATGATTACACCTGTCCATTCCCTACTTCGACGTGTCCTTTGTATAATCCTTCCTTCTTTGGATATTCCATGTGTTTCTTCTGCCCCTCCCTCTGTCCTTCCTTCTTGTCCTTCTTTCCTTCCTTTTTACCTTCCTTTTTCCATGGGTCCTTCCTTCCTTGTTTACTAATGTCCTTGCTTGTAAAAGGAAGTTACAAGCAATTTCCTTTTAATTCAATCAGGAAATGTATGGAATTGTTACAGTTTTGTGGTTAAATTTTCTGTAATGCTTGTATATCGGTGCTAATTTAATAGGTTGAAGTTGCCCTTCGCTTTGGCTCACTGCTGGTGACGTGGCCATCCTTCCTCCTGGACAAGTTCATTGATGATGTTGAGACTGCTTTGACTGAGCTCAAACACGTTGTAAATAAGGTATATAAATATACCTGAATATAAAGAGCTTCCTGCCTGGCAGTTTTAGATACAGTTTTCAGTGATACAAAAATATATATATATTTTATAAAGACTTGAATTAAAGCTAAGGGAGTTATCCTTTGACAACCAGAATGTCTTAATATTTAAAGTTGTGTTGCATGTAGAAATGATTGACTATGTTGCACTTGACATAATTATGATGATGCTCTTTTCCATTAACTTGCCTCTTCTTTTTTCAAGGCACAACATATTTGTAAGATGCACATTGATGCTGTCCTGAAGGAAATCTCAGAGACGCCGGTGATTGACCTTCCAGATGATTACTCGTTGTCCCTGCCGGATCTCATTGCTCTTAATAAGGCATGATCATAATGAGTAAAAACTGGAATGTTGTCCTTCAGTTTTAGTTTTGCTCCTTATGTAGTTTTTAAATCCTTAATGTTCCGGCTTTTTCATTGTTTGCATGTTTTCTTTTTACCCTTTTCAGAACTTTAGTCTTGAGTGGGCAGGCAAATTGAATACCAGATTTGCTCAGGTTAAGTGTGCAATCAAAGAGCTAGGAATTGTATTGAGGGGCACTGATGAAAACAAAGGCCAAGACACATCAGTCAACTTCCAAAGAGTACGTTTGCTTACCTACTGAAAACATTTGTTTCATTCTGTTGTTCAGAGTATTTCACACAGTTTATGTGGAATTGCCTTTTTTTTTCAGGAGTTCAAGAAGCTTTACGAAATCTTCAGTACAAAAGTGTTTGAAACTCTACTCAAGACAATTAGGGGATCCCTGGATATCCTTAAAAAGAGAATTTGTGGCGTAGGGTAAGTATGTCTGTTTTTGAAACAGCCCACTGGTATCAGAAAACTTTGGATGAATCACTTATAGACAAACATTAATGGATATTCAATTTAGTACTTACCAGAAGTGGAGGTCTGGATCAAGGGTGGATGTGATGATCAAAGCTGAAGCCCAACTTCACACCTCCAAAGTGGTAAGTTTCTTCTTACTTACCAGTTTAATTTAGCAGTTAAACTAAACACATTAGTGGTAAAATAATGCTTCTGTGTCTGATATGTGTTTATTAGGTAATGATTCCCAGCATAGATGAGATCCAATGCGGTATAAATCAACTCTCTGATGCTGTGGTGGAAATCAGCAAAGGAATAGCATGGGATAGGGAGTTTAGCTGGGAATACTCTGAGGCAAAAGGTAACTAATAGTCAAAGTGTTAATTAGGAATAAAATAAATGGGTAGGAATTAAGTACAACCCAGTGACTAATGAACATCAGTTGAGTCACTCATTTTGAAGTAACCATTTTTCCTGAACAAACATGCGTTGCATTGCATTGAGTTGTTAACTTTACGACAAATGGCCGTTGTGTATAACTTAATACAAGCATTCCCAGTTCCGAATTTTGGAATTCTTTCATATACAGTATGTGCAAAATTTTAAAATCTACTTGAATGATTATTTGACATATAAAAATGAAATGGACAATTTACATGCAGATTTTTCTTTCAAAGCTCACACTAGCAGAATCTATATGGCAAACCCAAGAAAATACATCACATGGCTATGAACAATAATCAGCTCCTGAAAATGTTCACATTTAAAAATTTTAAGTGTTTCCAGTTAATTTTTCCATTCTTTTCCATTTCTTAAAAAAATTAGACTTGTGTGAATAATTAACAGCACCTAGATCCACAGTTTTCAGATTAACAGCACATGTGCGCTATTAAGTTTTGTTGAAATAGTATTCATATTGAAAATTTAGGGATTATGCCACAGATTACCCTTCATTGTGGATATGTATGTTCACAACAACATATGACATTTATTTAACTTTACTTTTACATTTGGTTAATGGTGTTGTTTGTCGCTTTTCTTCTTTTTATTCTTCTGGCCTTGCTGCCAAAAAAGAAAATTTCTATTCTTTGGTTCTTGAGCATAAGGAGGTTAGAAAGATTATTGCTGTTCTAAAAACTGCCATCACTACCCAAAAGTCATTAACAGCTGAGGCTCTGAAGAAGTTCAGTCAATTCCAGATGCTATGGGACGTGGACAAGAACCTGAAAGTCAAGGTTTGTTTTCCTTAAGTAGACGTTTGTAATTCAAAATATCATCCAAAAGGATGTATTTAAGAACATTTCTTTCACAAAATGAAATCCATGTATGAGGGCTACATTCAAGAATATTGACTAATTAAGCCAATATCTATAGTTAACAGAAAAAATGCTTTGAAAATATAACAAGTTGAATTTTAACCAGAAGAACTTTTTTCTTATAATTAAATGTGTTTCTAAAGGAATTTATGGACAAGAAGCCATCTTTGGTCCAGATAAAGTCTGAAATCCAGCACTATGACTCAGTGGAGGAGGAAATTATAGCTGTCCAACCTTTCATTCATGTTGAGTGCATTGAGCTGTCAACAGGTATGGTTTGTTTTAGATAGTAACTGGATAATGTCCTTGTATTTATTTTTATTGCATATTTAATTTCTTATTTATACTTCACATTGTATTAGACTACATCTAACACACAGGGAAAGTTCATTTGATAAGTATTAACAAAGTGCAGTAGTTGTCATGAGTTGCGGTGGTGAGGTGGTGAGGCAGACGCAGATGACCCAGGTGTGATGAATAATGGTGATTTAATAATAAAGAAACGTCAGAAACAGTCCAAAACAAGTCCAAAACACAGGCAGCACGACTGAGCGGAAGCCAGGGCTCAATGCCGGTAGCAACTGGTATTATGACTGGACACACAAAGGACTGAGCACACATTAGACGAGGACCCGACAAAGAACAGACACACAGGTGACACTAAATACACTGGGGGTAATCAGGGAACAAGAAACACCTGGGAACTAATCAAGGGGAGAACAGGACAACACGGAGACACAGAGACACCGAAAACTCGAAATTAACACACAGAAAACACAGAACACGACAGTAGTGTCCAGTGGAATTCCAACACATTTTGTAAAAAGTTTGCAACAGAATATTTTTATGTTTATTGTAATATTGCAAGATTATATTAAGAAATCCACATATAAAATGAATTTCAGTCGATTAGATTGCATAAGTAAATATTCCATGAAGCTGTAATCTGGAAATTTGAAGACAACCAGAGGATGACAACATTAACTAGGGACACTTGATGGTCTCTACACAACAAATTAAAAAGTAAATTTTTCAATCAGCTCTATCCAAATGTTCTCTTTTTGTAAAAGAAAAACACTCTGACTGTTAACACTGAGCGTAACCAGTGATGCCATCTAATCCAGAACTAAAAGGTGCTGCTTAGTTCTGGATTAGAGGATGTGATATTTTCACCTAATCCAGAACTAACAATTAAATTGTTTGATGTCGGGTTTTTGTTAAGTTCTAAAACTTAATAAAGAACTTTCATCAAACAACTCCATGGTAAATTATGTTCAGGTTCTCCCTGAGGAATGTGCTATTGTGAATGCAGGCTCTCTTAAGAAGACCTTGATAGCCGAGACCAAAGCCTGGAAAACACTGATTTGTAAATACCTGAAGGAGAAGTACAAGAAGAAAAAGATTGACGTCGCCATAGCAATAAACCGATATGGCGCACAGCTGTCAAAACCTGTGGCGGATCTGGAAGGTGCGCGTCAGGCAATGGCTACCCTGTCAAAGCTTCGTGAGGAAGAAATACACATTGATATGACACTGACTAACATCAAGGTATGACCCTCACAATTTACTTTTATATTGTAATATAAACTTAGCAGAAAAAGCAGGTAAAGTTGCTTTTGGTGCATTTTGTTGTTATTTTTCCCTATAGCAATGTTCTTAAGAATAAATCTTATATAGCCGGAAAGCTTACTTGTTTCCTCTGAAATAGTGCTACATTTCTAAAGAAAATTAATGTGTGGATTGGAAATATATATATATATATATATATATATATATATATATATATATATATATATATATATATATATATATATATGTATATATATATATATATATATGTATATATATATATATGTATATATATATATATATATATATATGTATATATATATATATATATATATATATATATATACAGTATCAACAGTATATAGACAGATATAGATATATAAATATAGATATTCAGACATACATCTATTTAAGCAATAAAACAATGCATAATAATTTTTGTCCATTTTCTGTCATTGCTACAAAAAAACATTTTACAGGAAGCTTATGAAATTTTGACCAAAAGCAAAGCAGAGATAACCAAAAAAGAAGTTGAGGGGGTGTACGTCCTGAAGACTTTCTTCACAGAACTTCAGGCTAAAGCTGTTCGTACTCCCAACAGACAATAATTCATTTTTGTTAAGATGTTATAATGCATTGTGTTCTGGACTTAAAAAAAATCTTTCATTTCTTAGAGGTCAATCCAGGAAGTGCTTATCATTATGCAACCCAACTTCAAAGAAGACCTTCTGGAATGTGTCACTGTTTTCAAGCAAGATGTCAACTCTTACATGGTAGAATTTGATCGTGTAAGTAACCTGCATACATTTAAACTCTTTTCAAAATATTTTTCAATTAAAAAACATAGTCTTACAGTATATTACTACTTGGTCTCTCGTTTCAGGACGGTCCTTTGGTGCAAGGAATTGCTCCACAAATGGCTAGCCAGCGGCTCCAAGAATTTCAGGTGACACTGTCCTTTAAATGAAAACTTGCATTGGTTTAGGATTCATGTAACTTTTTTTTTGTCATCCCATTTAGAGTTCTGAACATTTCTGTTCCCATTTCTTAAAAAAATATATATTAAACACAAAAAAGAAAACCTATTGCAGCATTCATCTTATTCCTAGATCATGTGATATATTGTGTAAATTCCTTCGGTCTGGCTTTTTTACATTAGCAAATGCTCTTTTGAAAAAGACAACAAGTAGGAACATTAACCTTTGCGGATTATTAATTACACAAGTGATACCAAGGTTGAGAGATGACCCAAATAAATGACCCCTGTTTGCCTTATCAGTTCCACTGGTTGAGAAGGACTGGTAGGGGAAAGACTGCAATGTCATGCGCTAGTAAGGCATTACTGGTCATAAAAATATTTAAGTAGGTTGTTTATGATTACTGCAAGATAAAATCAAACAGGATCTGTTCTCAAAAGTGCAGATTTTTATCCTCCCTTGGTTGAAAATTGGTTTATATTTTGCATAGAAAGAGCAAAGCTTTGGGGCTTTTGGTGGTTGTTTTAGTGTTGCATACCTTAACCACATTCACCTAGTCTCCTTGTTTGTTGGCAACAAATGAATGATAATTCACTGATTGTAGGAACACTCCAGCTTTAATATGCACCAGCTGACGCTGCTGGTCAAGCTTTCTCTGATTTGTCTGATTATTTTATCAGACAAAATGAGAAGAAATTTAGTTATTAGAGTGCATAGAGACTGCCGGTGCCTCTGTCATAAAGTTACTGCAAATTATACACTCTCAGGAATAAGGTGGATTACAAGAACTGAAATGAATTTATAAGGTTTTAATTCCTTCTGACCAATCAGTATCCTGCTCGATGTTAAATCTAGTGATAGCTTTTGTTTTAAATAACCTCTGTTAAACATTTTTGTGTATGTTCAGGCAAGATTTGAAGAACTATGGAAAAATTTCACCACCTATACTTCTGCAGAGCAGCTCCTTGGCTTGCCAGTTACACAATATGAAAGCCTGCTTCTCAAAAAGTTGGTGAAGCTTTCTTTCCGTTACCCATAAATGCATTTCAAAGAAATTGTTTCAGTATCGAAAATGCATATTTAACAGCTTATTCAGCCTTTCAAAGCAACAAGATAACACATGTATTTAAATGTTTCACATAGGAAAGAGCTTGATCTGCTTCAAAAACTGTACGGCCTGTATGATGCGGTGATGAGCAAAATTGATGGATACTACAAAATTCTGTGGACATGTTTGGATATTGAGAAGATCAACGCAGAGCTTTTGGAATTCCAAAATAGGTGAAGTGTTTACTATCATAGCTGTTTTGTTTCATTTTCTTTCACTTTCGTGGTGTATTCAGACAGTATTCTGTGCATTATCTGTACCCGTAGGTGTCGGAAGCTCCCCAAAGCCCTGAAGGAATGGCAGGCCTTCGATGACCTAAAGAAAACCATTGATGATTTCAATGAGTCATGTCCTCTGCTTGAAATGATGGCTAACAAATCTATGAACCGCAGACACTGGGATCGGATCACAACTTTGACCGGACACGAGTTTGAAATAGAGTCTGAGTCTTTTACCCTGCAGAACATCATGGAGGCCCCTCTTTTGACCTACAAGGATGATATTGAGGTCTGCTTGCAGTTTGCATAAACCTACTTTTTCTTTATTCTTAGATAAAGGATTGCATTTGTTCATCTGTTTATCTCCTACGTTTTGGTGCTTTCTCAGGATATCTGCATATCAGCTGTAAAGGAAAAGGATATTGAGGCCAAGCTGATACAAGTGAAAGAGCTGTGGGCTGTTCAGAACCTATGCCTAATGAATTTCAAGAGTAGAGGAGAGCTAATGCTGAGAGGAACAGAGACGACAGAGATTCTTACCATCCTGGAGGACAGTCTGATGGTGCTTGGTTCACTGCTGAGCAATAGGTAAGAGAATCTACTCTTACTAAGGCCCACACATTCAATACAAACAATTAAAAATATATATAACACACATAAACTGCACAAATTCAAAAATAGATACAACTCCAAAAATAAAGAGATGCAAATACAAAATGGAGACCATGGATCAAAATGAATGCTATTTCAAAAAGCATTTTACGAAAGGACATTCACTTCAATATATTAAGAAACAAACATTCAGAAAAACATGCACAATCAATATAGGTAAATATAGGAGTAAGAAGAATCCTTCAGTATAGTTGTTTTTTTTTGTAAATACCTTCTTAAAGATGTTTAAAATCTATTTTTATGTATCTCAGATACATTTTTCGATAAGGTGTTCCATGTGAATACAACACTATGTAAGCCTGACGTGTTCAAAGAATTTGTATGGACCTGTGGATGTATAACTCTACCTTTGAATGCATGTCTAGTTTGATAATCACATACATTAATACTAAAAATTTAGAGTATATATTACTTGGCTGGTTTGAATTTATAATGTTTCTTATGAGTAATATCATTTTAAAACTACACCTCAACCAAATTCTTAACCAGGACAATTTAATATGCTAACACTACTTTTGGAAACACTTCTAAGTGCTTACCAAGATTAAACACCAGCTGAAAGTGGAAACTATATGAACTCAATGAATACCCCAGGACCATTAAGCCTTCAAATTTATGAAATTATAAATTAATGTAAGAGATGTTGCATGAGAAAGTACAAATACTTTTTCTGGTGTTGATGATACTGTATCATTGCACATTAATATGATTTGGAATGCAGTATTTGTTGGTTGTTATGTACAACTGAAATTAATACACCACTTGTATTACATTAACATTCATCCAGTTAGAGAAAGTCTCAATGTAACAGATGGCCACACTTCATAAATGGACCAGTTTAAGACACTTCAGGTCCTTCAGAGACAGTTGAATGCAATAATATCAGAATTTGTATTCATAAACTGGTGCAAACTTAGTCTTGGTAGCCTTGGGTCTGTTTATTGAGAACAGGCTGCTGGTTCCTAAAAAGGAACTGTTAGATAATGCAAAATTTCAGTTATCAACATGGCATCTCTTATTTTATTGTTCTGTTGGACCACTGTTACCAGCAGCTGATTAAAATCACTGTTAGAGTTTATTATCAGATATAGTTTTTGAATAAATTAATTAAGCCAATGATCCGGTCATCAGCAACACAGTTAGTCCGGGCTCTTTACAAAAACGAAAAGGTCTCCCCGATTTAAAAAACAAATGATGAAACAAGAGCTGTGACGTCTCATTTTACAGGTATAGCGCCTACTACAAAGGAGAGATCCAGGACTGGGTCTCAAAGCTTTCAACATCTTCGGAAATTATTGAACTATGGATGATTGTGCAAAACCTGTGGATCTATTTGGAAGCTGTGTTTGTAGGGGGTGACATCGCCAAAGACCTGCCACAGGTGCTGTACATATTTTCTTCCTTCATAACCTGGAAATATAATAACTGCAATCCTTCCCTTTGTAAAGTTAACTTTTTTCTTCAATTACAGGAGGCAAAACGATTCCAAGATATTGATAAGGCATGGCTTCAGGTCATGAAGCGAGCTCAGACTTATCCAAACGTGGTGGAGTGCTGCGTGGGGGATCCTACTCTGGGAAAGCTCCTGCCAGACCTCCAGAAACAGCTAGAGCTCTGTCAGAAATCTCTTGCTGGGTAGGTATTTTACAAATAGCTTGCCCCAATATCAGCCCCAAAAAAATGAAAACAGAGTTTAACTATACCAACGTAATCTGGTGCTGAAAATTTGCCTTAATTAATTGAACAGTTACCTGGAGAAAAAGAGGCTCCTGTTCCCACGGTTCTTCTTTGTGTCTGACCCGTCTCTTTTGGAAATTCTTGGACAAGCCAGTGATTCTCACACAATACAGGTAAGAACAGACATGCCGAAATAAAGAAAGGATTTTCTAAATGTTGTCAACACTCACACCTTGTCGAAGAATATTTTATTGTTCTTATTTTATGTCATGGTTGGGTTTTTTTTGACATTCTGGTAGGGAAACGTTATTTTGTTGTACGCAGTAAACAAACTAATTTAATTCAAAATCACAATAACTGCCAAACTATGTTTGTTAGGGAAAATATCCTGGTATCTTAATTAACATTTGTAGGGTAATAATTATCTTATATTTATTTTTTATTTTTTTAGAAAACCTTTACTATTCTTGAGTTGGATAAATGCATAAGAATCCTAATGTGCTTATACTATAATGTGTCTGTGCAAATGATAATAATTGTTCTGTCATAATTGTTTTTATTGGAAAAAACATTCTTCTCTAAAAAAATTTTTAGGCACATCTTCTTGGAGTTTTTGACAACGTCAATGAAGTTGAATTTGATGCGTCAGAGTACGATAAGATTTTGACTGTTATCTCACAGGAGGGGGAAAGATTACCAGTAAGTGAACCCAATATTTATCGATTGAGTTTCAGTGATTTGTTTGATTGTTTTTCCAATTCAGGATGACTGAGATCCAGATTTGTGTCTGTTTTATTGACTGCTTTTGATTTTAAATACATTTTATGTAAAAAAAAAAAAAAAAAGAATGTATGTTCACTGAATCGCTTTAATCGTAAAAAGGATTTTGCCTTTGAAGTCTTTTAAAAATGTAGTAGTTTTCCACTGTCAGAAGAAATATAAAACAAAAAGAAACTTTTGTAGCTGACTTAAAGCTTTTTATCTCTGATCATATAGTACAGTACAATTGCATCAAAAAAATTTTTTTCATGATTTTAGCTGGACAATACTGTCATGGCTCAGGGCGCAGTGGAACTGTGGCTTGGCGCGCTGCTACAGGAACAGCAGGCCTCATTGCACTCTGTCATCAGATCCTCTGACTGGGAGATAAATGATGAGGAGTTTGATCTGCTTACTTTTCTCGATAACTTCCAAGCACAGGTCAGAAGACAACAAAGGCTGCTTATGAAAAATGACGATTTAAGTGATTTAATAGAAATATCAAGTTGCCAGTGATGGGTTTTTGATGTGGACGATATGGCTTCCTGTGAAGGGTGGCACACCACAGGGTGGCATCACGAGACCAATATTTTCTTTTGTTTTTAAGTCAGAGTAGGCTTTATGGGAATAGGTTTTGTATTTGGTTGTGTGGGGGGCAGATGAAAAGGGGCCTTATACAGGACACAATTTATTCAAGAACTGCCACTGTATTGCTTTTGACGTTAGATTTCAGATCAAGACCATGTGAAGACAGTATTTTGTAAGCATTTACTGCATTTTTACTTAAGTAGTAAAGAACTACAATGCGGGACTAAATAGCCATGCTGTACAATGAAACGTCCACACCTTTTCTACACAAAGCCAAATTAGATCAAACTTAACCAGTTTTTCCTGTCCCAGCATTAATATCCTTTTACTGTCTACTTCATCAGGGACATCCAAAACTGGGAAGTGTGCTGAGAGACATTATGGTTTTTTAGCATTTGATTTTGTTAAGACTGTATATGTTTTTGTGGGCTCTTTGGCGCCTGCTTCTAGGTTGGCCTTCTTGGAATCCAGATGATTTGGACAAGAGATTCAGAAGAAGCCCTACTAACCGCTGAAGTTGACAAGGAGATCATGGCCTTTATGAAGAACAAATTTCTTGAACTGCTCTCTGTGCTAATTAAACAAACCACACGTAACCTCAGCAAATTTGATCGGGTCAAGTACGAGACTCTGGTCACAATTCATGTACACCAAAGTGACATTTTTAATGACTTGGTAAGGTCTTTGAACGATTCTTCTTAACTTCAATCTTTAGTTTTTCTCATTTTGAGTCACGTCCAGCTGTATCTCCTTCACAGGTAAAGAAGCGCATACGATGTATCAACGATTTCGAATGGCTCAAGCAGAGCAGATTTTACTTCAAGGAGGACATAGACAAAGTCATTGTGTCAATAACCAACGTTGACTTTACTTATCAGAATGAGTTTCTCGGCTGTACAGATCGTCTGGTCATCACCCCTTTAACTGACAGGCAGGAAAAGAGGAACTTGATGTGGTTTAGTTACTTTTTAAAAGAGTTTTTCCATCTTTATTGCATCTAAAAGCTGCTTATATGTCTGCCTAGGTGTTACATCACATTGGCCCAGGCTTTAGGCATGAGCATGGGGGGAGCCCCTGCTGGTCCAGCTGGCACTGGTAAAACTGAAACTACAAAAGACATGGGTCGCTGCCTGGGCAAGTACGTTGTGGTTTTCAACTGCTCAGATCAGATGGACTTCAGAGGACTTGGCAGAATATATAAAGGTATCTTGAAGCATTTACAGAATTATTCAAGCAATGCTGTGAAAATTGAATCTGTGCCAATTGCCTGTTTTTAGGCCTTGCACAGTCAGGTTCCTGGGGCTGCTTCGATGAGTTCAACAGAATTGACCTGCCAGTCCTTTCTGTTGCTGCTCAACAGATCTCTATTGTTTTGACGGCACGCAAGAAACACAAAACCTCCTTTATTTTTACTGACGGAGACTGTGTGGATCTGAATCCAGAGTTTGGGTTGTTTATTACTATGGTAAGAATTATCTTAAGAAAAGATGAAGTCTTTACTATGCCATCTTTTAAAGAAACCTCTTTGTTTAGAACCCTGGATATGCAGGTCGTCAGGAACTTCCTGAAAACCTCAAGGTGCAGTTCAGGACTGTGTCCATGATGGTGCCAGACAGGCAGGTGGGTTAGGAGTGTTTTGACTGAAATAATTCTCCTCCTGTTTACATTTTGTTTAGCGTCTCCTCACTGTTTTCTTTTAACAGATCATCATGAGAGTAAAACTAGCCAGCTGTGGGTTCAACGACAATGTTATTTTAGCTCAAAAATTCTTTGTTCTTTACAAACTGTGTGAGGAACAGCTTACGAAACAGGTGGGAACTTTACACGTTGTCCACAATTACACTTTTTTCCATGATAACTGGCATTTTTGGGACTCAGTCTGTCTTCCTTGTCAGGTCCATTATGACTTTGGACTAAGGAATATCTTGTCTGTGTTAAGAACACTTGGGGCTAGTAAAAGAGCTCGTCCTGATGACACAGAGTCCAGCATTGTGATGAGGGTACTGCGTGACATGAATCTCTCCAAACTGGTATGGGTCCAAGAGTTTAAGTCAAAGTGGCGTGTTTCATTGAATTTTGTTGTATTGTGAATACACATGCATAGATTCAGTCTTGCACACATAAATACATCTTTATTTTAGGTGGATGAGGATGAGCCCCTCTTTCTTAGTCTTATCAATGACCTGTTCCCTGGTATCCAACTGGATTCAAGTACATATGTAGAACTCCAAGCTGCTGTTTCCCATCAAGTGGAGCTAGCAGGTCTTGTCAACCACCCACCTTGGAATCTTAAGCTTGTCCAGGTATCATATGTGCAGATAATTTAGCTCTTGCTAAATGAACAACTTTTTAAAATTATTATTATTGTGCATTTCACCCTAAAAGTTTGCTTCAAATGTTCATGTTAGCTGTATGAGACGGCACAGGTGCGCCATGGACTGATGACTTTAGGCCCAAGTGGAGCTGGGAAGACCGCATCTATCAACATGCTCCAGAGGTCATTGAGTGAATGTGGAATCCCACACAAAGAGATGCGCATGAACCCCAAGGCAATCACTGCTCCCCAGATGTTTGGCCGCCTGGATGCAGCCACCAATGACTGGACAGATGGAATCTTTTCAACGCTATGGAGGAGATCGCTCAAAGCCAAAAAGGGTTTGTAGCGCAAATATTTCTCATGTAATACGAAATCTCATGTTATAAATTATTCTCCATAAAGAAAAAAAAAAGACGGAGCTTTTGAAAGTCAGTATTTTTTTTTAGATATGAGACACTGTTTCATCTCTTGCCACACATGCTAATAATTAATCATGGGTGTTATGCCTAAACATAAAGAAATCAATCTTTTCACTGATCAAATAAATCTTAGTTGACATGTCAACCGCTCCAAGAATTCAGCGTGACGAGGTGAACAAATTTTCATCAGTTCATAGTGTTTTGATAGTGTAGTTCAGCAGTTATCACACTTGTTCTAGATAAGATTTAAGGTCTGGAACAACTAGCGAAAATCAACTCCTTTAGATGGTAAAGGAGTTACCATTTGACTCGCTATTATAACGCTTTTTCTAGTCCACAGGACCCCAAAGCACTTCACACTACATTGATGTCATTCATCCACACATTCACACGCTGTACTAGCACCACCAGGCCCTCTGACCACCTCCAGTTGGCAGGGCGGGTGAAGTGTTTTGCTCAAGGGCACAGCGATGGAGACGAACGTTGTGCCACTTAGGCCAACAACCCACCAATTACAGGATAAACTCCTACCATCGTCTCCCCTTTACTTTGATTTTGCTTGAATTCCAGCAGTCAATGGGCGATAGGCAGGGTCACTCTGGACAGTTTGCCAGTCCATCGCAGGGTTGTATAACTAAACACCTAGAAGACACGTTACATAATCAACTTTTTTTTTAAAAACTACGTTTAGATTGTGGCTTATATATTTTTAGGAGAAGCCATATGGATTGTCTTAGATGGCCCTGTGGATGCCATATGGATTGAGAACCTGAACTCTGTGCTGGACGATAACAAAACTCTGACCCTCGCTAATGGAGACCGCATAGTGATGTCACCAACGTGCAAGCTGGTGTTTGAGGTGCACAACATGGATAATGCCTCTCCTGCCACCGTCTCCCGGGTCGGTATGGTGTTCATGAGCTCCTCTGCTCTCAGCTGGGAACCAATACTCCAGGTACAGTTTATTTTATTCAAATCATAGCAATTGTATGTTCATAAAACCTAAAGAGAAACAATGGTACATAACATGTGGATTGATTAGTTGAAAAAGGTCTTTATTTTGTAGGGGTGGGCCAAAAAACGCAGCGCAAGCGAAGCACAAAGCATTTTGAGTTTATATGACAAAATATTTGCTGACCTTTACTTGTTCATGAAGCAAAGTCTTAAACCTAAAATGGACCTTTTGGAGTGCAACTATATCATGCAGGCATGTATTTCAAGGAAACAATTACAAGGTAATTTAGCATAATGCTTTATGCTCATTTGGATAAACTTCTTTTCCTTCAGTCGGTTAACCTACTGGAAGGTTTTCTGCCAGCCAAGGAAGTACCCGGCTTTGCCGGAAGCAAGCACCTTGAGCGCATCTTTGTCTTTTGTTTGATGTGGAGCGTTGGAGCCATTTTGGAATTAGATGGCAGGGACAAACTAGAAGAGTACATGAGAGCTCATGAAAGCAAGATTGATTTGCCTAAGACAAAGGAAGGAGAGACTATATTTGAGTACATGGTCGACAATAACGGTAAGCTGGAGTATGTAAAATAAGTTATGTGGATGTGTGGCATGAATGTGTGACCACCATTGTTTTTGGTCTTTGCATTTTTGTCAAATTAGTCCCTGTGGGGTCACGGGTGTCTGTTTCTCCAGTGTTCCTGCCTTTTACCTACACTAGCTAGGATAGGTTTCAGGTTCCTACACTCTTAAAGGCTACTGTATCAACATAATCCATCGATTTTCACTTGCTCACCAGAACACACTTTCTAGTAGTCTAGAAGCAGTAGCTTATAACTCTATTTTTAAAATTGTAAAATGTACTTTTTCATTTGTACAATCAAGTGAGGTTTAGATGACAACTTTTGTTTTAGGAGAATGGTGTCACTGGAACAATCACGTTGGGGAGTACATCTATCCAACTGACGACGTGCCCGACTACACTTCCATTCTCGTGCCAAATGTGGACAACACAAGAACCTCGTTCTTGCTAGAAACTATTGCAAAGCAACGCAAGGTAATACCTGCTGCTATAAAAAGGCCTTATTTCCCCTACAAATCTGTTTTTTATATATCTCTGGGTGTAATCCAACAATATTTTATACATTTAGGCTGTTCTGCTCATTGGGGAGCAAGGCACAGCTAAGACAGTGATGATCAAAGCCTATGCAAAGAAGTTTGATCCTGAGATAGACCTCTTCAAATCGCTGAATTTCTCCTCTGCCACTGAGCCCATAATGTTTCAGGTTAAGTCTAATATAATTTTTTTTTTTACGTTATGGTTGAATTTTTACAAGGTTTTTTTTGTTGTTCTTTATTTTTGCACATGCTCATTTTCTACTTCCAGCGAACAATTGAAAGCTACATTGAGAAACGAATTGGCAGCACCTACGGGCCACCAGGCGGACGACGAATGACTGTTTTCGTTGACGACATAAACATGCCTGTTGTCAACAAATGGGGAGATCAGGTCTTGCAAATATTTGCCCTTTTTCCAGTGTTTCCTGCTGAGTCAGTTCAGAAATACACAATTCTTTCTTCTTCTTTTTTTAACGCCATTGTCCAACAAGATCACCAACGAGATTGTGCGCCAGATGATGGAAATGAGTGGCATGTACAATCTTGACAAACCTGGAGATTTCACGATTGTTGAAGATGTACAGATACTGGCTGCCATGATTCATCCTGGTGGTGGAAGAAACGACATCCCAGAAAGACTGAAAAGGCAGTTTACAATCTTTAACTGCACTCTGCCATCCAATAACTCCATCGACAAGATCTTCGGTAGCTTTCGGGAGGGCTCATCGCATTTATTTCCTTCATTTTATTTCATTTTGGACATTTAACATTTTGCCGATTCCTTTTTATTTAGGTATAATTGGCTGCGGATATTTCCATGAATGCAGGCATTTCAAACAAAGTGTAACAGAGATGGTCAAACGTCTAGTACCTGCTGGACGGATTCTCTGGCAGTGGACAAAGGTCAGTATCTTGTGTGAGGTTTAGTATAGCAAACTGTTTTATTAATACTGATGTTACACTGTATGATATTGTCACATTAAGATTAAAATGCTCCCCACACCATCGAAGTTCCACTACATCTTCAATCTGAGGGATTTGTCCAGAATTTGGCAAGGAATGTTAAACGTCAAAGCACCGGAGTGTTACAACATCCCCACACTGTTGGCTCTTTTTAAGAGTGAATGTACAAGGGTGATAGCAGACAGGTAGTGTGCTCACTTTCTCTGGATCCCCACTTGAAAGCCAAAAGTTAGAAGAAAAAGACCTAAGATATAGTTTTATTGCAGGTTTATTAACGAGAAAGACAAAGAGTGGTTTGAGGAGAAATTATGTCGTGCGATCCAAGACATTGATTCGAATCTTATGAATGGACTTCATCACGAGCCATATTTTGTGGACTTCCTCCGCGATGCACCTGAACCGACAGGAGAAGAAGACGAGGATGCCACTTTTGAGGCACCTAAAATTTATGAACTGGTATGAAGTCGTTTTTAATCGCCATTCTTGGTGGAGTTGTAAGATGCAAACTGTCACCCATGAACTGTGTGAACTAACAATTTCTTAGGTCCCAGATTTTGACTTCTTATCAGACAAGCTGAAGATGTATCAGGCTCAGCACAATGAGATCATTAAAGGCATGAACCTTGATCTGGTTTTCTTCAAAGATGCAATGACTCACCTTGTCAAGGTCAGATTTAAAACCAGCATCAGAGATGCAAGTCTTTCAATGGTAGCTTAGTGGACAATGCTAACTTTAGAGTTGCCTTTCTTTAGGTTTCACGAATTATTCGCACCGACAACGGAAATGCTCTGCTTGTGGGTGTTGGAGGATCCGGGAAACAAAGTCTTGCTCGGCTGGGTTCATTCATAGCTGGATACAGCGTCTTCCAGATCACGCTGACCAGGTGAAAACAGCAAACATTTTAAACCAGGGGTGGATAAGTGCGTGATTTTGTTCGGCCCCCAACTGCAAATTAAAAAAAGAATACAACTTTGAAATCAGGCTAAAATAATTAAACATATCATTTTCATACAATGGAAACTGTTAAGTACAACATAAAGATTTTGTATTTTTACCACCAAGCTTTTATAATAAGTAGAACCAGGTCTATCCAGAGTCTCCTGTTAAAAAGCCAACTTTGCTGCACCCATATAAGCTTTTATTGAATTGCTTAAACTTGGCTGAATACATCTAGTGTTTTCAAAGAAAGTGACCCAAATTCTGTTCTTATTACTGGAAATAAATTTGTTCAGTCGAGCAACAAATTTGTTACATTACTGTTAAGTCCTGGATCTACGATGAATAACATCCATGTTGTAAAAAACAAATCCAAAAAAAAGAACTATTATTATTTTCTTGGCCCGCAAGTACTTTTGACTCAGTTTTGGCCTATGTGACAAAAGATGGTGGACGCCTCTGTTTTAGTCCAATTGGAGGGCAGAAGGGTACAAGTTCTATTCTTGTCTTCTGCTGCTGGGCAGTTCTTCCTCCCAAATGCAAGACTATTACTGAATATTTGTGGTTTGCTTTTCGAAAGATCGTACAACATGAATAATTTCAACGACGACCTCAAACTGTTGTACAAAGTAGCTGGAGGTGAGGGCAAAGGCATCACCTTCATTTTCACCGACAATGAAATCAAAGATGAAGCCTTCCTCGAACACCTGAACAATGTGCTTTCTTCAGGAGAGGTGAGATCTTGCAATGATTACAAAACCTTGGAATAGTTAATCCTCTAAGAGAATTTCAGATTCTAAAATGTAAGTTTTTGTTTTCAGTCCTGTTGATTTTATGCTAAATATGCCTGTCTGCAGGTCTCCAATCTTTTTGCAAAAGATGAGATTCAAGAGATCACCCAAAACCTCGTTGGAATCATGAAAAGGGAGTTTCCTCGCACCCCACCAACCTTTGACAACCTTTATGAGTACTTTATAGCGCGGGCGAAAAAGAATCTGCATGTTGTTCTTTGCTTCTCACCAGTAAGTTAAAATGTACATTTGTTAATTAAAAGCAACAGACTTTTCAAAATCTTTTACATTTTGTTTTACTTTTGTTGTTTCTCATATTATTTGAAAACTATAGCACTAAATTGTTTTCATTTCATTCCAAATGATCTTTCTTTGTTTGTCTTCTTTTAATAGGTGGGACAGAAGTTTCGGTCCAGGTGTCAGAAGTTTCCAGGCTTGATATCTGGCTGTACAATGGACTGGTACAGCCCTTGGCCCAGTGAGGCCCTGGTAGCTGTATCCACCTATTTGCTGTCAGAGTTCCCAATGGTCTGTTCTCCTACAGTCAAGACTGCAATGATGGCCACCATGGGAACTTACCACGACAGAGTATCTTCTGCTTGTGAAAGTTACTTTGAAAGGTTTTACATTTGTCTCTTACATTCACACAAATAACATTTACTTTACGTGTTCCTGAAACATTTGTTGATAAAGTGCATGATCTCAAAGTTTTTCTCATTTTTCAGCTTCCGCAGAAGAACTCACGTGACCCCAAAGTCTTACCTCTCTTTCATAAATGGTTATAAATCGTTGTATTATGAAAAGCACGAATTCATCAACACTCTGGCAGAGCGCATGAATGTTGGTAAGACGTTTAGGAAGCTAGGCTAGCCTGCTGCTTACTAATTAACAGGAATAAATGTTTTTAATAAGTTTATTATGCATGAGCTTCACCTTTTGAAGTTGTAGAAGACATTTTAATTTATTCAGATTTGCATGTATAAATACTGCTAGAAGTTTCTTTTTTTTTAATGACTCAGGAAGGATTTTTATTCATATTTACAGGTTTAGGAAAACTGAAGGAGGCCAGTGAGTCTGTGGCTCAACTATCAAAAGATCTTGAAGTGAAGGAAAAAGAGCTGGCTATAGCATCTATCAGAGCAGATGAGGTAAATGATGAACAGGCCGACCTCTTGTGCCCTGCAGAAACAGAAAAATTTACACAGAGTGGTAGTCTGTCATCGTAAAGGCTAAGTACAGTCTTTGATTTAAGGCTTGCTGAACACACGCCACCAGCAGCAGTAACTTTAAGTAGTTTTTCTCGTGTATTAATCAATCTATATTACCGGCAAGTTGTAATGTAGTAATTTTGACCTACTCTGCTTCACAACGTTGGAATGATAAACTGAGATTCCTCAAATATAGATGTCTTAACAGCGTTTCGAGTATCAGAACTTCAGCTGGGCCATTAGAGAAATGCTTTTGTTGTTTCCTTTTAAGCTATTTGATTGTAGATTGGTTTATGAATTTAGATTTAGCTTCAGACAAGTTTATGGCCAGCTGCAAGGTGCCCAAGTTCTCCAAAACTTGCCCAAATCATCCCTCTACAAGGCAACTGTCTTAGATGTTTTCAAATACTTTTAAATTGTGAGTTTGGGACATGTCTATTATTAATATATAGACAAATTATTGCAATTTATTTATTTATTTATTTGGGTTATTTGTAGATGACAATGTAAAAAAAAAAACATCCTGAGGTTTTAATTTTATGTCACGTGACTTTTGTTTTTTGCATTTAAAACTAGGTGTTAGCAGAGGTGACAGTTAGTGCTGAAGCAGCTACCAAAGTGAAGAATGAGGTCCAGGTTGTGAGAGATAGAGCCCAGAGACTTGTGGATGGAATTGAGAAGGAGAAAGCCGTAGCGGAGGGCAAACTGGAGGCAGCCAGGCCAGCTTTGGAAGAAGCAACAGCTGCACTGAATGTGAGTTCTCTGTGACTTAAACTGGGGACTCCATTCACAACTGACTCACTCTTGACAGATTTTCTTTTTCTTTTTTAAATGAGGTGTTCACACTAATAGTCTGGCTATTATTGTACGACTGAAAGACAGGCTATGTTTTCTGCACCTGAACTTATTTGTATATCTACAACTTGAGCATTGTGCTAATCTTTTGTGTATTACAGACCATCAAACCAGCTGACATTGCTACAGTGAGAAAGCTTGCTAAGCCTCCTCATTTGATCATGAGGATTATGGACTGTGTCCTGATTTTATTCACCAAAAAGTTAGACACGGTTACTGTTGATCCTGAACGGCGCTGCATAAAGCCCTCCTGGATAGAAGCAATGAAGGTAAAAGGAAAAGTGCCCTTTTTTTTAAACAACAGAAAGACCTATAACACTCGTCCACTAATAGCATTAGGAAGTTACCACTTGTTTATCTTTGCAAATGGGATTTTTTTTCTTCTGCTCTTTAGCTCCTGAGTAGTCCTGGGTTCTTGACCTCCCTTCAGCAATTCCCCAAGGACCAAATTAACGATGAAACAGTCGAACTGCTTCAACCATACTTTGAAATGGAGGACTACACTATGGAGTGTGCCATGAAAGCATGCGGCAACGTGGCTGGTCTGCTCGCATGGACACGTGCCATGGCCTCGTTCTTCTCCATTAACAAAGAAGTTTTGCCACTCAAGGTTTGTTTTTGAATATTTTTTCTGCTTTTACTTCTTATTTTAAGGGTAGTAGGGAGACGACGTAGGGATTAGCTGGAATTGGCTTCCAAAAGTGATCCCTACCTTTTGAACCACAAACAGGACTTTATTGTATTCAGACCTTACGTGATGTTCCATTTCCAAGTAGCGCATAATTGTGAAGTGCAAGGAAAATTATGCAGGGCTTTCGTGTTTTACAGAATTTTCCTCTCACTTGACTATTATGTACTATTTTGTGAAGAATTATCACATAAAATTTGAATAAAATGCATTTAATCTCAAATGCTTAAGTAGCAAGCAACTAGACTTCTGTTCTTATATCTGAAAGTAGTTTTACCACTTCTTCAAACGCCTTAAAATACATTAGTTTGTGGATGTTATGACAAAATGTTGAAATGTTCAAGGGGTGTACGATGTTTATGCAATGTTATGTATAAAAAAATAGACTTGGACTAAAAAAACGTCTGGTATTCCCTACAGCCTGTTTTTGTTTCTTAAGTTGTGCTGTTATTTTTTTGTCCAGGCCAACCTGGCCATTCAAGAGAACCGCCTGAACATAGCTAATAACGAGCTACACAACGCTGAGGCCACGCTAGCTGAAAAGCAAGCAGAGTTTGATAAAGTGAAGGCTAAATGCGATGCTGCCATGAAGGAGAAACAGGTATTATCTACTCTTCAAAATAAAGTTTGCATTTAACAGTGTAAAAAAAAAATATGACAGCTATTGGGGAATTTTTCTGCCATAATCCAAGAGCACACATTTTCAGACTGAAGGCAGGATTTTGTGCCTTTCGTTCTCAAAACTTTTAATACTTACATTTTCAGTTTAAAAGCAGGACTTCATGTCTTTCTTCTCAAAACTTGTAATGCTTGTTCTCAAAACTTTTGCTCTTTTTCAAATATTCACTGCGCTTTCTCAAACCTCAAAACTTGTCTTTTTTGAGAACAAAGGACATGAAATCCTGCTTTCTGACTGAAAATGTGTGCTCTCGAACTATGGCCAAAAAATTCCCCCTTAGACAACTATTGTTTTGTGCTCAGGACCTGTTGGATGACGCAGAGATGTGTAGGAATAAAATGCAGGCTGCATCTGCCTTGATAGACGGACTTAGTGGAGAGAAGGTCCGCTGGACAGAGCAGAGCAAAGAGTTTAAATCTCAAATAAACAGGTAGGTCACAAAGAAAAAATGGTCTTCCCAGTGTAAGGTGTATTATTGCAAGAGCAGGGGCTTATTTGAAAATACTGATTGCGTTAAATAGGAAATAAATGAATTTTTCTTTTCCTCTTAGACTTGTTGGGGATGTGCTCCAGCTTACTGGCTTCCTTTCATACTGCGGCCCATTCAATCAAAGTTACCGCGACAAGTTGCTGAAGGACTGGCAAGCAGAGCTCCTGAATGACAAAATTCCCTTCTCAGAAAATCTCAACATTATCTCTGCCCTGGTGGATCCTCCGACTGTAAGGATAGCGAGCATCCGGTTTGATTTTACGTCAAAACTAGTTACAGATAAACTCCACTTAAGCTTTCCTGTTCGTCTTTAAGGTAAGCGAGTGGAACCTCCAGGGACTTCCAGGAGACGACTTGTCCGTTCAGAATGGCATTGTTGTCACCAAAGCAACGAGATATCCTCTCCTTATAGATCCCCAGACACAAGGCAGGGCATGGATTAAAACAAAAGAAGCGGAAAATGAGCTTCAAGTAAACAGCCAAATCAAATTGTGTTGATTTTACCTCCACTTCCTTAGTTGCTTTGGTCACCTTGATTAGGGAAACTCTGATCTCTTGTCCAGGTCACATCCCTCAATCACAAGTTCTTCCGTACACATTTGGAAGATTGTCTTTCTTTGGGGCGACCGCTGCTCATTGCAGATATATTTGAAGAGCTTGACCCAGCGCTGGATAATGTGCTTGAAAAAAACTTCATTAAATCTGGGACCAGTTTTAAGGTACTCAGCTATCACTATTATGTGAATTATATCTGCATTTGGTAATTTTTTTTTTCTTAAGTCTTTTACACACTTGTTAAAACCTTCTGTAATATGAGATGGATCAGCTGTGAAAAACTGGATCTCCTCTGCCTCCTCCCTGTGGTCCAACAGCTATCTGCAGAAATAGTTGTAGATAGCTCCTCCTGGCTCTGTCAGTCAGAATCAACCAGACAGAGCCAGGAGGAGGTTGTTAGCGCTGCTAAACTATCTCGTGTATGTGCTCCTCAGACCCTCCCACTTGCTCTCTGTCGCGGTACAGTCTCTTCCCCACAGCAGAGCCTTCTTTGAATGCGCTCGCTCATTAGCATGGCCGCCGTCGATGACAGCAGATAGACAGTTTTCCTGTAAAACTAAGTTGTTTCTCTGCAGGACTTTCACCAGCTTGCTTAGCAGTTCTAAATCCCACCTGGCTCTGATTGGTTGGTTCTGACTGGGAGGGGTGCATTTCTGTAGATGGCAGTAGGACCTAGCAGAGGAGGTCTATTTTTCAGATTCTGTCTCTTGTTATACTGTCATGACAGTAAAAGTTTTATGAAATATGCAGGAAAAAAAAAACATTTTTATAAAAGTTACCCAGTGCAGCAGACAAACTATAAAAATGTTTCCACTCTTGGCTTCTTTGATCCATCTTGGTTTAGGTTAAAGTCGGAGACAAAGAGATATGTATAATGGACAGTTTCCGGCTGTATATAACCACCAAACTGCCTAACCCAGCATACACCCCAGAAGTCAGTGCCAGGACGTCTATCATTGATTTCACAGTCAACATGAAAGGTCTGGAGAACCAGCTGCTGGGGCGAGTCATCCTCAAGGAGAAACAAGTGAGTGCATGCTTTGTTTATTAGCATTTTTATTCCATTTTAAAATGTATTGCTGATAAAAAAAAGTGGTTATTCTTATTAGAGCGTTGC